>NW_008704785.1:595238-632450 GCF_000326865.2 Helobdella robusta
AAATAGGATGGAGAATTTGTTATATTGGGATATTCGTTTAAAAAGCGAGCAAAATTTTAATATAAAAGCGCTTATAAATCTATGCATATTGGCTCAGCTTGGCTTGGCTCGGCTTGGAATCGGATGTTAAGCAAGGTGTGGTCTTAAACTATTTTGAATTCTCCCCGAAAAATTTGAACTGCGTGCGTACATATATAGCAATGATTACTGTTGTTTTTATAATGAAGTTATAAAATATATAAATATAGCGAGCAAAATTTTAACATAAAAGCGCTTATAAATCTATGCATATTGGCTCAGCTTGGCTTGGCTCGGCTTGGAATAGGATGTTAAGCAAGGTGTGGTCTTAAACTATTTTGAATTCTCCCCGAAAAATTCGAACTGCGTGCTTACATATATAACTCTGATTACTGTTGCTTTTATAATGAATTTTTATTATATATATATAAAGTGACTGGAATCCATGTATACAAATAATTAAATTATATTATATTAGATTATATGTTTATATGAAAAGCAATATAGCAGATTCAACCAGCCAACCAGAAAGTTTCGAAGGCGTTCGTTCGATGACTTCAATTTAGTACGGTTAGCATTGTGGTTAAGACTGTATAATAGTGCAGTATATACATTAAACAAGTTTTTTACTGATGCGAATGATTGAAATGATGAGAATGTATGGTTGAAACGAGTATAAATAGAGGAGCTGAGACAACATGAAAATCAGATCAGCATTCTGCCTCGCTTGAAGCAGTGTCTGATCTCATTTATTTTATTTTTAAAATTTTTTTATTTTAATTTATTTTATTATATAGAGTTATATAGAGTTATATAGAGTTATATAGTGTTGTATAGAGTTATATAGAGTTTGCATGTTTGTAGGTACGCGGTGGTTGCTGGTTTTAGTAGGATTTTTATTGATTGAATGTGGTAGTATGCATGGTTATATAGAGTTATATAGAGTTATATAGAGTTATATAGAGCATAAATCCTATATAGATACCTTTCTTTGCTCTTCTTTTCTCTTTTCTTTGCCGACCGGTCGGTTTCTTTGCGGTTTTTTTCATTTAAATTGAATAAATAAGATTTTACCATTCATTTAGGTTTTTCAGGTTCATTTATCCAGGTTGAAGCTTCCAGAGGAGTTCATCGTGGACGATCAGAATGGTTGATGTCACGCTACGTTCGTTCATTCGGTGGCAAAGAATGCACGCCCTGCTGGAGTACGTTTTACGGTTTCTTTGCCAGTTGGCTGGCTTTTCCGGCGGAATTCACCGCGGCTCGTTTTTCTATTTTCATTTAAATTAGTCAAATAAATAAGATTTTTCCATTTCATCCATTTCATTCAGGTTGAAGCTTCCAAAGGAATTCATCGTGGAAGATGTCAGGCTACGTTCGTTCATTCAGTGGCAAAGAATACACGCCTGGCTGGGATACGTTTTATTCTTTATTCTCTGTTTTTCTCTAATTTAACATTAAGTAAGAATGCTCACACGCACACGCACATACACACAATTACATTAAGTAGCTATATAGGTAGGTTAGATAGACATAATTTTAATTGTAGGTAGGATAGATAGGAAGCATCCGACACTAATGTAGTTGAATAGGTAGGCAGCGTAAGTTTATCTCTTCTATTTTTTCTCGCACCCACATTACACGCATCAGCGTATTATACACACACACACAAATACATACATAAACACATATTAGTATTTGAGCGTTATTTTATTTTCATTACACATTCTAATTTATTATTACTAAGGTTGAGAGTAATTTAATTTCATAGGTAGTTAAAAGCAATTTAATTCTAGGAACAATCTTGTAATTTAAATTAAATAAACGCTGTAAGTGTATCGATAGGTTAGTTAGTTTTACATTATTATTATTAGGTTGGAGCCCAAGGCATTACGTAGGTGGTGGGGTGGGTGCCAAAAGGCCAATGAATTGGGCTCTTGAATTTTGTAATTTTAGGTAAGTTAGGGCCATAATGTAATGAATAGGTAAGTTAAGGCTACGTTGTAACACACACTCATTAATAGATTTAGGGTTTAAGTTTTATATTACTAAGTTGGAGCCCAAGGCATAACGTAGGTGGTGGGGTGGGTGCCGAAAGGCCAATGAATTGGGCTCTTGAGTTTTTTTTGTAATTTTAGGTAAGCTAGGGCTTAATTGTAATGAATAGGTAAGTTGAGGGTACGATAGCCGATAGACTCTGAATTTCGAAGTCTGTTGTCAGAGGTAAGCCTTGGTGGCCAGTGTTGTACCGGCAATGGTTTACTATCCGGACAGCAATGGTTTACTATCTGCACGGTAATGATTTACCATGCGGCACGGCCATAGTCTACTACCCGCACGGCTTCCGGACGGCAAATGGTTTACTATCCGCACGGCAATAGTCTAGTATCCGCACGGCAATGGTTTTCTATCCGGTGCCCTGGCTGTCGGTGAACCTCTGTGCAAGGAGGGAGAATGAAGGGGGACTTTTGACTATCGTACCATTAACAATTTAATATAGATTAGTTAAGGTAATTGAATAGGTAGATAGGGTTAATTTTATTAAGCAATTTGAGATGCAGGCACCGCTAAGCTTTCTGATGAGAATCTACTTTTTCTCTATCTTTCTCCATCAACACGGGCTGTGTTTCAACAACAACCTCGAGGAGGACTGGCACCAGTTTTGGAGGACAACGTATGAACCGGACCGCATTCAACATTCTGCCTTTGTCGAATGGACGACGGTAAGTTTTTTTTACATTTTACTTACTTTATTATTTTAAAATGTTATTTATTTGACATTATTTTTATTTTATAATTTAATTTTTTTTGCTTCTAAGATTCTAACATTTATTTACTACTACGCAAATAAAAAAATTTTGTTTACAGAATGATGAGAGGTGGGCAGTGGTGGGAGTCAGCACATTTTAGATGGTGGTCTCATGATGATTTACATATGATGATGGTGGTGTAGGAAAAATCAGCTCGTTGGCTGTTCGACTGACACTCTGAAGTTCGGATGGTATTTTGTGTGCCGACCAGATGGTGGTGGTCGGTGCAATGGAAAGTACAGTAACGACGATTTTTGAAGTAAGGTTTAGTTTCGTTTTTTATTTTTCTCATTCGTTCATTTTATCACTCAACCTTTTAAATTATTCTTCTATTAGTCGATTCGTTAATTCATTCTATTCATTAATTGAATCATTGATTTATTAATTAATTAATTCATTCACTCATTCATTCAACCAATTATTCAATCATTCAGTTAATCATTTATTCGATCGTTCCTTTGTTCCTTGATTTACTAATACGCTATTTAAAAATGTTTACAAAATGATGAGAGGTGGGCTGTGGTGGGCATCAGCACGTTTTATATGGAGGTCTCATGATGATCGTTCCGATGAAAATTCGAAGATAACAACAACGACGGTTTTTGAAGTATGATTTAGTTTCTTTTTTTTATTTTTCTCATTCATTCATTCATTTTATCACTATCTTTCAAATTATTCCTCAGTTAATTTATTCATTGATTCATTCTATTCATTCATTAGATCATTGGTTGATTAATTAATTAGTTAATTTATTCATTCAACCAATCGTTCAATCATTCAGTTAATCATTTATTCGTTCGTTCCTTTGTTTCTTGATTTACTACTTCGCTAATTAATAAAAACTTGTCTACAGAATGATGAGAGGTGGGCTGTGGTGGGCGTCAGCACGTTTCAGATGGTGGTCTCATGATGATCGTTCCGATGACAAATCGAAGATAATGTTAAAGGTAAATTTGTTTTTGTCTCATTGTATTTTTGAAAGTACTCGAATTTGAACAAAGATTGAGTGTTATCTCAAAAAGATAAGTTGCCTATTTTTTCCAATTGCTTGTTTTTTATTTTAGTGAATTAATTTTTTTTTCAATTTATTTTTCAGTATCCGGTCAAATTCATTCCATCGATGCGTGTCAGATGATGGTCGGTGCAATGGAGGTTCGTCGGTAGTGAGTGAAGTTTCTGGAGAGTGCGCGCCCGCACATTAACACACACATCAATACAACACACACATACACAGCATCCATTCATTTGGTGTCGTTGTTGCTATGTTTCTCTTCAACTTTGTATTTTCTTTACCGTGAACCGGGCTTTAATTTAATTCATAGGTAAGTTAGGGACTGAGATGAGTTAAACAATTGTAGGTAGGCTAGGGCTTAACATTAGTTAAAAAGCTTCAAGTAAAATAAAAACGCTAAAATATGTTAAATAAAATACTTGAAACATCTAAAACAAGAAATACAAATTTGTAGGTAAGTGAGTTGAGTCAATGTTTATAAGTAAGCTAGGGCCCTGAGAGTAATTTTATTATAGGTAGGTGACTATTATTCTTGCGACTTCTTACTAGTTTTGTGTGATGTGTTTGTTTTCGCTTCACAACACCACACCAACAAAACAAACTACATTTCATTCTCGTCGTCGCCTTAAATTGTACCTTTTTGAACAATCTTTTTAATAATGTCTATTTATTTATTCATTAAATGTTGACTGGTTTCTAGTTTTTTCTTAAATTGGTTATATAATTTTTGGATATTTCTTGATTTACTTTGTATATATGCATATATAAATTATTTCTGTTTGTGAACTGTTCTTACTAAATGTTCATGTTACGTGGTTTATTATCCTTCGAGAACTTCTAAGGTGTGTGTATAATAATAATAATGGATAATAATTATTTTTATTGGTCGATATTTTGTTATATTTGTTTATTTAAAATACGAATTTAAAAAAAAATTGACATTTAAAAATTTTAATTAACCGTCACTTTTCATTTTTGAATGAATTCAAATAAAAGCAACTACTGTGTTTTTCTTTCTTTACTAAAATCTCGAAATTGTTTGTAGATCTGTACGGTTAACTGTTTGTTCGAGTTTGAACAGGCCTTGCAATTTTTTTTATTTTTGTTTTTATTTTTGTTTACTTGGTTCATTCAATTTAGTTGATTGATTGATCGGTTGATTGATCGGTTGGTTGATTGATTGATAAACTGGCTGGCTGGCTGGCTGGCTGACTGACCGACCGACCGACTGACTGATTGTTTAATTTATCTCATAGTATTGTATACATGAGAAAAAATCCGATTAAGCCAACCTACGGCTTCAGTAATGCCACTGTTTTTCACCTGACAAAAGCAATTTCTATATTTATACTGACAAAAATAATTGATATGAATATATTGATTTATTTAAAGCATTATATGTACAAAAAAGTGCTATCGTAAGAGTTTTAAGAAACCCTGTAAGCCACTGCTGTAAGCCAACGTATGATTTCAGCAGCCAGTTTCTTATGAGCACCAGCAGAATGTAAAATATTTATTGAATATAATGAAGATAGTTGTTCAAATAACAATTTTGATTTATTTAGGCCGTTTATTTCATAAGCAAACCAATTTTTAACATGATCGAATAGTTGAAAAAAAAAGGGTGACTATAGTTCAATCCTACTAAGCCAACCTTCGGCTTCAGTAAGCCACCGGATTTCACCGGACCAAAAGCAATTTTTATATTCAAATTAACAAAAATAATTTAATAATTCATAATTATATTAATCATTATTAAAATTAAATAGAATTACTACAATGTTTTAAGCATATTAAATCATTATTTCATTTAGCTTGCTCGTTAAAATCCATGCAATTTCGTAAGCCAACAATCCAAGCACGACAAATAGCCCGACCGATAGATCAAATTGATCGATTAGTCCTATTATTCTAGTTATGTGGTTTAGAGCAAGGGGAGACATTACTGAAAATAATTAAAAATGGAAAAAATTGAGGTTCTTTGCATATCCCTGCTTCAACCCATAAGAATGCTGGTAAATAGGCCTCCCCTTTGTCTCCATGGATATATACCCATGAATATCTCTAAATAAATAAATTTCTATGGTGTTGTTGCATGGCTTTTTTTTAAAGAGCGATTTTAGGGCCGTGTGTTTTGTAGATTTTGGTGTAAGAACTAAATAATCCGTAAAAATGACGGATGAAGATAATATTCAAATAAATATTTTCACCCCCAATCGTAAAAGAAAGTTTGAAACTAATAACGAGACGAAGGTTGGTTAGGCGGTTTTATTTTAACTTTTTTAGACAAATTTTTATTAATTTATTATATTTTTATTATAAATAAATTATATCACTTTACGTGAATAAGATAAGAGAAAGGCGTTTTACTCTTTTCTTTGATATTTTTATTTTAATTAAAAATAGTTTTAAAATGAATACTATGTAAAATTTTGTCACTGATGATGAAAACTAACAAAAAGGTGACTGCCAAACGGCAAAAAGTAGAAGACATCCTAAAAAAACCAAAAAAAGTGGCCCCTAAACCAAAAGAGAAATTAAAGGAAAAAATTTTACAACTCGAAACAACTTTAAACTTAAACAATTCTGACAATCCTAATGATAAAAATACATCAATTGGTAATAAAAATTCAGGTTTTAGTAATAACAATAAGAAAGAAGTTAAATTAGTAGAAAAAGTAAAAAATTTGAATAATAAAAATAAAGCATCCCTGGTGAAGAAAAAATTTCAACCTCATCAAATATTTGCCAATAATCCAGAAATACCAAAAATAAAATGGTAATTCTTAATAATTACTTTATAGTATAATTTTAGTTTTGAATCAATTCTCATCATATGTCTTTAATTTATTTTACAATTTTATAAATAATTTTGTTTAATATGTCCTTAACTTATTTAATTTTATGTTTGCTTATTATGTCTTTAATTTATTTTACAATTTTATAAATAATTTTGTTTTATTTAAAAATTATTTATTCAGCTCTCCAATCGTTCCTATAATGGAAGACGTATTTTCAAATGTCAGCGTGAAAAAGCTGAAACTCCATCCGTTCATGGTTTGCTTCTGTTTGTCGCTATTTTTTGTACACAAGGCTCTTCAAAAATCACATTGAAATAATCCAGTGCATTACAATACCACATATTATACATAACTGGCAGGCAAAATGCAATACATAAAACATTTACACAGGAATCAAACTTAGCAAAGATGGACATAACAATGTTAACAGTTGTGCAACAAAAAGCTATCCCATGCATCATGCAGGGAAAAGATGTACTTGTCAAGTCTCAAACTGGATCAGGTTAGGTGATTAGTGGATAGGTTGATTGAATGAATAAATAAATGAACAAGTGAATGAGTGATTCTGTGAATGAATGAATGGATGAACTAATGAATGTTTTTATGATTAGGAATGGTTTCTCATCTAGTCAGATTAGTAAGAATAGATTCATGGATGAACTGAATGAATGAAAATGAATGGTTTAGTCTTTGAAGTGATAGAAAGATAGATGGAAGATAAAATAAAATCAGTGATTGGCTTTGTCTAGAATTTATTTTTTAATAAATTTTTATTTTATTGATAATCAAATAATAATAACAATAATAACTACAATTATTATTTCTGTTTAATAGGTAAAACAATGTCGTACGCAATTCCAATAATCGAACATTTGCAGTCTACAGAACCTAAGATATCAAGAACTTATGGGCCTTATTGTATTGTTGTCGTGCCAACAAGAGAGGTATATGGATTGGTTGGTTGGTTGGTTGATTGATTGGTTGGTTGGTGGATTGATTGATTGATACTGGTTGGCCAGTTGGCTGGTCTACTGATTGATTGAATTTTAATTTTTAAAATTGAAATTTTTCTTTTGACTAGTTGGTTCTTCAAAGTTACAGCGTCCTTATGAATTTGGTCAGGGTATGTAAATGTTTGTTTAAAAATGAACTAAAACAATGAAAATGTTATAACAATTTTTCTTCTTGTTATTATTATTATTATTATTATTATTATTATAGTTAATAATTTATAAAAAAATCTATTCATCAGCCATTTGTGTGGGTGGTGCCGGGCTATTTGATGGGTGGTGAGAAGAGAAAAAGTGAGAAAGCAAGGTTATGATGATGATGATGGTGGATGGATAGATAGTAGATAGATGGATGAATGATAGATGGATAGATATCATATCTATCCATCTATCACTATCTCAGATATCTATCACTTAATCTCAGACAGTACTTTCTATCTATACAAATCTTTAAATGCAAATAATCTCAAACTCAGCTTGAAAGATATTATTTATCAACCGCAATATTAAAAATTATAATAAATAATAATAAATATTATTATTATTATAGATTGAAAAAGGGTATGAACATAATAGTGACAACACCAGCTCGACTTGTTGACCACCTTGACAACACATCATCGCTATCCTTGGATAATCTTAAACATTTTGTCGTTGATGAAGCTGATAGGTTGTCCTTTTTTGTTATTATTATTGTTGTTGTTGTTGTTGTGTTTTCAGCCTGCTAATTGTTATTATATTAATACTTATTACTAATTAATGAGCTGAACCTATGCGCATAAATTATGCAGGATGTTTGACATGGGTTTCGAGCGTGACCTCTCGCATATAATGCTTGTTATTAAGAAGAAGTGCGGTCCTCAGTTGCAGACGATACTTTTGTCCGCTACTCTCTCTCCCGGTTAATCTTTTTTTGATTCTCGCTTTATAATAATTATGATATTATTGGTTATTAACCATAAATAATTTATCATAAATAATTTAGGAGTTGAGAAGTTAGCAGGGATGAGCTTGAGGCAGCCGGTTAGGATTGACATGTCGTCAAATGATCAGCAGGGCAACCATCTGCCAGATGGCAAAGTTGACGACGTGTTTGTTACTCCATCGAGTTTGAAACACCACTATGTCGTTGTGCCTAGCAAGTTGAAGCTGGTTACTCTTGCATCGTTTCTTCTCTGGAAGTGCCAGGTTGGTAGGCTGGTTGATTGACTAGTTGATTTGATTGGCTGGTTGATATGGTTGACATTAACAATGGCACTTGCTTGCCAAATTTCTCAGCTAAGCAGCAATCCGAGCAAAGTAATCGTATTTCTGGCCACACAAGATTCCGTCGAGTTCCACCACACACTGTTGCAGACGACATTCATGTCCCCAGAAGATGATGATGACGCTTGCAAGGATTTTGAGCTTTTCAAATTGTATGGAAATATGCAACAGAAGGTTAACATCGATGTTGTGCTTTTCAAGTTTTGTGGCGTGTGATTAAGTTAGAATTTGATAACTTTAGATGTGTTCTATGCAGTTTTTGAATTAATTTGTTGAAGCTTTTATGTTTTATATATACCAACGCGGATTTTAATTTGAATTTTGTAATTTTATAAATGTACATAAACCCATTTCAACCTTTCAACCCCAGGACAGAACGAAAATCTTTCAGGATTTTCATGCAGCCAAATCTGGAGTACTCTTATGCACGGTAAGTATACGGAGCAATCTCATTGCCATATTTTACTCTTAAAAACATTTTAAACAACTTTCTAAATAAAAAGAAACACATTCCACTTAAATTAACTTTTCACCATCGTTGCTAGGACGTCGCCTCAAGAGGTCTCGACCTGCCTAACATCGGCTGGATACTTCAGTACAACACACCGGGATCGCCCACTGATTACATTCACAGAGTCGGCAGGACAGCCAGGATGGGGTCGAAGGGAAACGCCCTTCTCTTTCTAGAACCTTCAGAAGTGGAGTATGTCCAAGTCATGACTCAGCATAATATCGCGTAAGTTGGCGGTTCTTAAATTTAGTTATTTAGTTTAAAATTTTTGATTTGATATCTGTAGATTTGCGATATTTCCATTAACTAATCTTCAATTGGCGTATCAGAATGCACGAAGTGAAGATGGACAGCATATTGAAGACACTCCTCCTTGAAAGCAAGACTGGAAAAATTAACCTTATCCACAAAGTAACAGATTTTTTTCATTATACTTTTATTTAATATGCTTTTTCATTATTATTATAGCTATTATTATTATCATTTGATTTTAATAATTTCTTGTTTAGGGTCACAAGCCAAGAACGGTTGAAGATGCAGCTGCTTTCATGCAAGCCCAATTCGAAGAGTCACTCTGCCAGAATATGAACATGAGGACATTGGCTAGGAAAGGTGCCATTTTTAGTTCTTCAATCTAATTATTAGAATTGTGTTTTTTGCGTTAATTACTTAACAGTTCATAACTGTGGCGTTATTATAATTTATTAACTATAATATTAATTATTATTATTATTAATTTGGTGACCATGCAGCCTACCAGTCGTTCGTACGCTCGTACGCCACTTATCCAGCTTCTCTTAAACACATCTTCCACATAAAAAATCTTCATCTCGGACATTTGGCGACCAGTTTCGCTCTGTCAGAAACACCGAGTCGCCTTTCAGAAACTGTCAGAAAGTTTTGCCAGAGGGAGAGGAAGATATCGAGTAGGTTTTTTGGCTCGAAAGGGAAGAAAAATTTTAAGGATAGTAAAGGGAAAAAAAATTTTAGGGATAGTAAAAGTGAAAGATTGCCTCATTGGATCGATAAAAAATTTGAAGATAAATTCGTCGGTCACCAGCCATCTAAAAGGTTGGTTCGCGAGTTGATTAAATTTCGTTCTATTCATTATTGTTTTTTTAATTCCAATTGCTGGATAGTTAAGTTGATGGCGTTTCAATGATGACGGATTTAATAAAATCTTGAATTTTTTTTCAGACCCAAATTATCATTCTCTCGAATGTCGGAATTTGACTCTGGGTTATGAAGTGACAATGAATTTCAAAAACCTGCAAATTTACAAATTCATTTTTTTTGTAATTTATTTTATTGTCAAATAAAATATTTTGTTGAAATTGCATTACATTGTTCGTTCAAAGGATGTACTTACATGCCGCGTATGTTACACGTGCATGTAAGGTGTGGTGTATACGTGCATGAAAATGTTGAAGTACCACTTCTTGACGAGGTCGTAGAGGTAAGGGTCGGTTATATCTTTGAAATATTTATCTTCTGGTTCGAATAGAGATTCTTCCTGGTCTGAATTTTTACTGATGTTCTGCGTCGTGGCTCCAACATTTCCAGACCTGTCGTGGTTTTGGTATTGCGAAGAAAATAATTTCGTTTTGTGGAAGATGTCGCCTTCTGATTCGTCGCGAAACGTTGGCTCGCTGTTGAAAGCAAACGGGCTATGATGTCTGTTCATCTCTTTTTTCCACTTGGTTCTACGTTAAAAAATTTTTTAAACATTTTGTGTGTCGTGTGCTAGTCAATCATATTTTTCAAGAGATTCAACACATTTGCGCTTTGAAACTTGGTATTTGTGCTTAATTCAAAACAATGTTATTGCGCGCGCCAACCTTCTGTTTTGGTACCAGGTCTTGATCTGATTGTCCGTCAATTTAAGGTTTCTCGACAGGACGACCCTGTCGTGCACCGTCAGATATTTTGCATTCTCAAAACAGGACTCCAACTTTTCCAGCTGCACCTTGCTGAAAGATGTTCTGTACTTTTTTTTATCCGCGTCTAACGGCTGCCAGAAGTAATTTTTGAAGTTTTTCAAGTAAATGTCTGCAAATAAAATTTATTACAATCAAGGTTTCATGTAGACAATATGACATAAAATGGTGAACGTCTTTATGAATGAATGAATGATTGATAAGTAATCTATCTACCTTGTTCTATAGAAGGAACATCGTATGTAACTCCACGACGATCTTCATATTTTCGAGAGTTCTCAATCAATTTGTTGGATTCATCTTTCAAATTTCCTACATTAGATTCCTTTAGCCCTAAGATATGTTCAATGTTAAACATTTTCAAACTTCAATAATTATTTCCTCAGTGGAAAGACTTTATCGCGAATCAAAAAAAAAATGACAGTCAAATTTTTATATTTATATTTGTTAGCGGCTTCGAGGTTGCATGCGCGCGTACATAAATCCAACCAATTGAAGAACGTTTTTAAAAAATCATCCTTTCGAACGTTAAAATTTTATTCATCGACTATTTCTATCGGGAAGAATGAGCGCATTGAAACGAATGTTGAAAAAAATTAAATTTATGCCTCACGTTCATTCAACTAGAAATTTTTTCTCATAAGACATGTGCGCAATCACGAGAAACTTGAAGTGCATCTTCGAGTGAAGAAGTGTCGAAGCGGAAAAAGCAGAAGAAACTTTAAAGGAAATGTAAAATTGCGTGACGAGGAAGGAGTTGAATTGAAATTTCACAGTAGAGAGCAGAGGACAATGTGCACTATTTGCATGTTCCTATTGTACGTGCACTTCCGACTTTGGTGAAAGTTTTTTTTTTAAATAAAAGCACCCCCAGCAAGAAACAATGCCAAGTGACATTTGTTGTTTTACGCGCCAGTGCCTAGTACAAAGACAATCGCACAAGCAATAGTTCATGCGTTATTTTTTAAATAGATCGATGCCAGAGTATTGTCGAATAATTCGAAAAAAATAAATTTTTGTAATTAAATCATCAACCGAATCGTTGCTTATTATTTGTGTGTGCGCGTGTTGTTTGCTTGTTTTCAAAACACATTACCTAATTTCAGATATCCTCAAGTTAAACAGATTGTCGCAATTCACCGTAATCATTTATTAACGTCAGAAACCAATCAATCAAAAATGTTGTATACATATATCCATAGATACAACATATATCCATGCTTGTACCTTTATATGTAGACTGTTGTTTATTACTGAAAGATGTGAGGATAATCAAAGATAAATTTAAAAAAAAAATTATTATTTTAAAATCCAATTTATAATCCATATTCAAATACAAGTTATGCAATATGAAGGATGAATGAAATAAAATGTCACTCAGATGTGACGCAAATGAATTTTTATAATTTCAAATATTTAAAAATTTTGTGAATTTTAAAACTTTAAATGACCACAATATACTGTATGTATTACTGGACTATAGATAATGGAAGATGATTGGCTAAAAAAAACATAACATCACTAATTACGTATCAAGAAAATTAACCAAAAACAAACAAACAGGCAAACAAACTAATGAAATATGCTTGCTGCGTTCGTAAGTCCATAGCAA
The DNA here is from genome assembly GCF_000326865.2 of Helobdella robusta. Lineage (NCBI taxonomy): Eukaryota > Metazoa > Annelida > Clitellata > Rhynchobdellida > Glossiphoniidae > Helobdella > Helobdella robusta. The sequence continues at coordinate 608,216 of NW_008704785.1, forward strand.
TAGCAGGTTAAAAATCCTATCCAGTTTAATATAAACCTAGAGATGATGATATTGCAAAGTTTATACAAAATAAAGTTTAATTAAGTCTTTTTTAAATTAAATTAAGACGCACACACACGCACACACATTTTTTAAATTAAATTACAGACGCACACACACACACACACACACACACACACACACACACACACACACACACAAAATAAGATTTAAATTCTAAACTACTACATTCAACTGTTCTATAAGTAATAAATAACCACATAAACATACAGACAAACATACATTCAGACATAGTCAAACAAACCACATCATTAAAATGACACACACACTCACACAAACATCAGCACAAGAAACACAAACTCCACCACATCCTCATCATTTCATAGACCAACGAAAATATAAATACTACATCAATGATCAAATTTTTAACTTTCTTTAAATCGTGCACACGCATGTATAAATACGAATACACATACACAGTCATAAACTCATACATACATACAACATACAAACATAGATATATGCATGTATAGTATACATTGTACGCTTTATGAATGAACTAACATAAAACAACATAATCATTGTATGTGTTAATAAACGCTATATGTTGAACTCTATACAGTTTCAATGTATACAATCTTTTAAAATTAAAAATGCAATTAAAACAAGACAACCACATTACGACAATTTTCTATTACAACTCTCTCTTCAATATTTTTCGGGGCCTAAACAACAGCAAACACACAATGCACGTAAATACACGTGAAACAACGCATCACAAGCATTGTATGTGACGGACGGGGATCTCTTGGAAATTGAATCCGGTCCCTGCAATAGAAGCGCCAGACACCTTACCGCTACACCATCGCTTAGCCCATAGTAAAATTACTATAGGATTATATCACAATATTATATTATATTATTAAATTATTAGAACTGGTATTAGGGAACAATATTAGCCTAGAATTATTCATCAAACAGCCAGCCGACAATATATAAATGGTTGGAAAAAGAATTAAAACAAGTGTGAATGGATGAATGAGTGAATGAATGGATGGATGGATGAATGAATGATTTATCATCTTGAGTGCTTAGAGAAAATAAAATAAAGAGGATATATAAACAATGAAATAATTTTAAAGCAATATTCATAAAACCAAAATAAACATAATTTTATATAATGATAATGAAATTATTATACTTTTAAATGAATTTAATAAAACTTTTAAATAATAGTAATAAAAATAATTAACCATAAATATATATTTTTTGATATCATATAAAAAAAAATTATTTCTTTTTAATTTTCTTTGCCTGTTCTTTTTCTTTCCTTTGCTGTTTGGCTTTCTTCTTCTCTTCCTGCGCCAACCTTTTGCTTTTAAGATGGCTAACAAACTTGTAGACGAAGAAAGCTAAATAAGAAATATTTTTTAATTACTGAACAATTAGTTTATAATTTAGCCTATAATTTTAATTACACACACACACACACACACACACAAATAACACACATGCGTAAGCATAATATTTGGGTAAGTAGATTACAACAACAACACACGTTTAGATGACATTTTCCCCGAGATCGAGGGTTGCCGTTTGGCTACCTATGATGAAACCGAAATACCCCTCGATGCCATTCCATCATAAGTAATTTATTTGGCTAATTTTTACGCAGGACGCCCTTCCTTACGCAACCACAGTTATAAGCGGTGGGCCTAGCCTTTGATGATCCAACATCACTCACAAGGCAGTGAGGGTCAGTTTAATGTCATAACCAGGACATTGGGTAAGTAGATTAATTGTAGATATTAGATATTAAACACTAATTTTAATTTATTAAATAAACTAATTAATTAATTAAACCTATTAATGAGATAATAATGATCCCCGGAATGATGAATATGGTGTTGTCAATACCCTCTTTCACTGGTCCCTTGCTGAAGTCCACCATCTTCACCAACTTACTGTTTTTCACTAACTAACTAACTAGCCACAAAATTATTGAATTTATATTTTTTTTATTAAATAGAATACAAAATTAGACTAGAAAAGTACTTTTACTAAATTTTCATCTATTATTCAATTTTGATCTTATAGTTAAAAATTAAAGTGGTTTCAATTTTATTCTAATTTAATTAAGAAGAGTAAATAAAATAAAAAAATTCACCAAATTCACTAAAAACGTTGTGCCACGTAAACAGGGTTTTCAGTTTTAGTTAGCGTATGGAACTCTAAAGCTAAACAAACTGAAACGGGAATAGCGTGGACCCTTGCGCCTAATCTAACAATAAAAATAATAATAAGATATAACAGCCTTGTAAGTTGATGTCGATACAATACTATACAACACTATGCAGTACAGCATATATAATATAGCAACATATATTTTTATGAAAACGTGGTCTTTGCCTATTTTTGGTTTCACAATCTTCTACTAATAATCGTGCACAACGTCACTAATTGTGTACTAATTTGTATGCAACGTCAACAACAGTCACTCACAACTCACAGGTTTACACTACACGTTTAAGTTTAATTTAAATGTATAAGCCAACATATGTTGGTTTAGTAATTAGTTAAGCAGCGTTAAAATATATACAGAATTCATAATATAATATGGTGATGTATAATAATTATGTTATTATATTAATAAAAATGTATATTTCATATAGAAACATATGCAAATGCAACGTATACACACATAGGACCGCAAGTAGCGGGTTCAACTAACGGGCAAAATTACACCTATTAAAAGTGAATTTAAAGATAACATTTTTGTAACGATTTATTCATGGTCAACTTTGCAAATAACTTTAAAGAATTTGCATTCTTGGAAAGTTAAATATTTAAAATATAAGATTTCAACAAATTTAAAACTTGCTTCAAGCGAAAAACCAACAATATTCTCATCAATGATATCTTCATCCGATGATCATCTTCTTCATCATTTGCAAATCACCCCCATTCAAATGATGTTATCATTTCTTTAACGAATGAAATTCCTCGGTGCTTGTTTGTTTGTTGCATCTGCAAATTTTTTCTTCGTAAAATCGTGTTTTGCATTGTGTTTTGCTCACTGATACACGTTTGTAAACTTTAACTTGGAATATAAATTTATTTATTAAGAATGTATTTACATAAATAGTTCAAACGCTTTGAAAACTAATATTTCTTACGCATTTCGTTGACGGATTTCATATGAAAGTTATATACAAATGTAATATACTATTAGATTTACTACAATATTTTATTAGAATTAGCCCAATACATTGGAATATTTGATAACACCTAACAATTCTTAAATGTTTCTTATAATGTGTTGAACGGTTTATACAGAAAATCTCACCGATAGCAACTGCATCAAGAATGATATTAACAGGAACAGCGTTAACATCTTCAATTATCGTCTGCGTGGTTTTAACAGCTATATGCCACCTGATAGCCCTGGTCTCTCCCTATTGGCTGGTTTCCAGCCTAGCAACATCGAGTTCGGATAGTCAGGAAAAACCTGATTTCTCCAACTTGGGTCTTTGGACGATTTGTTTTGAGAAATTCGTACATCCTTATGAGTTGCCACCGAAAGAATATTTCGAATGCCATTCCCTGGCTTCTGAGGAACTGAGTAACATTGTGCAATGGCTTGTCCCAAGTTGGTCAATAAAATGACGATGGTGATGACGATTACGATGACAATAATAATAATAATAATAATAATAATAATGATTATTACTATAATTATAATAATAATTATTATTATTATAACCACAATAACACCGTATTATTACAGATTGGCTGTTTGTCTGTCGCAAACTGGCCATCACATCGACAGTGACCATGACCTTATCGACGGTGATGACGGTATTTCTGCTGCTTTGGTCATCCTACCAGCGTCTGGACAAGTTCTCCCAGAGAAGATTGGAGCTGCTGACCACTGTGGCTCAATACGTCACACCCGTCTGCCTCATTGTCAGCAGTAGGTTCATCTTCATCATTCTACGTGTCGTTCGTTTGCCATTTTTCAGCAATTCCATCGTACTCTATTTGGACTGGCTGGGTTTCGATATATGCGCGCACACATATCACATAGGTTTATACACATTCTCACATACACACAATCTCTCTCTCTCTCTCTCTCTCACACACACACACACACACACACACACACACACACACACACACACACACTGTCTCCCATAATGAACTACATATAACTAGGCAATATTTATAAATTTAGCTTGTTGATATTCATGACGTAGTTATGACGTAATGTTTATATAATATTTATTAATCATGAAATAATTAATATTCATGAATGAGATTAACATTTGCAAACGTCATCATCGTATTCCAGGCATCCTCCTCTTATTAACAGTCTCCATATTTTCCGACAACGCTAAGCGCCATCAGCACCATGAATTTTGGCTGCTGGGTAGTGATGACGTCGAATCATTCGACCTTCACCTCTCTATGTCATGGGTCTTTGAACTTCTGGCCTTTGTGACCTCTTGCCTGACAAGTGCACTTGTCGTCTGGTTTCTTATTTTGAAAAGTCGGGACGAAATTTGATGCAGTACAGATGGCGAGAATTTTTGTAGATATTTGCTTAAATAACTATGTTTAGTTGTTTGTTCTCAATAATTTAGCTGTTTATTTATTTTTTAACAAGCGGATAATGTTATTCTACATTGTTTTAAATGAATTAAATCAGAGAAAGCTTTCAATTTTTGCGAGTTATTAATTAGATCTTCCACATTACGTAACATTGAAAAATATAAATATCGTGTTTCTTGCAACATTCATGCTGTGAGATATATATCAATAAATAAATAAACATACATATCTGCACACACCACAAACACACCACACATACACACACATACACACACACATGCACACACACAAACATACGTACATTTATATATTTATTAAGATATCAGTAACGGAAAATACAAAAATCAGTTTCATGCTCTATGGCAACAATGAAAATTATATGATGAAATTGTAACATCAACGTTTCAACATGAAGAAAGAACGACAAACAAATTGAATGGTCACCATTGTTAATTAACTAAATAAACTAATTAATTAATCGTAATTAATTAATTAGTTTAGTTATGCAAGGTAGCAGATTTGAGAAAATGGACGAAGCGAATTAAAAATTTCAAAATAAAAATTCATGGCAAAGATGATCAATCGTTGTTTTAATAACTTTAAAATGCATTAAAATAGTTTTATCTTCAATGATTGAAAAAATATTTAAGGGAAAAATGTTTGAAAACGACGAAAAAATAACCAACTCGATACATCGAGGCTTTTGATTGAGTTTGTATTGTATATGTATTGATTTGTAGTTGTATTGTATTGATTTGTAGTTGTAATGTATTGATTTGTAGTTGTATTGTATTCATTTGTAGTTGTATTGTATTGCATTGTGTTGTATTATTTGGTGTTTGCATTGTATCGTATCGTTTGCATTTGTGTCGTTTCGTATCGTTATTTCGTATCGAATCAGGGTTTGAAGAGATCGTCGCAAGAACTGCTTTCCAAGTGGCGTCTACGTCTTAGAAGTCGGTTGAACATATCGACAGCCGCCCTATGCAAGCATCCAACCCTACCATCGTTACCCGACCCAGTTTCTGACCCATTTTCATTTGATTGGTCGTTTTGATTGCTAGCACAGCCCTTTCTTAGCCTGATTTGTCTGGTCACCCCAACGAGAAGGTCGTCCACTTTGTGGTCCAGCAGGGCCGATACTTCGATGAACTTGCAGTGCCGTTTGTGGGCCAGGCTCTTGCCATCTAGCAAGGAACAAATTTCAAGGTTTATTTCTTGAAATTATTGAAAAAATAAAAACGAATTCAACATACTTTTTTTTTATAAATGTATGATTTCATATCGACTGATCACAAAGCCAACACATGCAACAACTTAAAACTCATTTCCTGCCCATCCCTACTCCTACCTTCTTCAGAGATTATCCGGTTCCTGACGATATCCTGCTTATTTCCGACCAGGATAACGACGTTGTGGCGTTTGGCAGGCCTCAAGTCCTGCAGCTGATTCTGGGCGAATACGTAGGAGTTCCGATCTGTAATGGAGTAGACGACTAAGAAGGCATCCGCTTGTATGAAGCCATCCTTTTTCTTCGGACCCTGGCGTGGAATTTTAAATGACGTCATTAATTAATTATTCGCGATTAATTAATCAATTAATTAATTAATTAATCACGTGGATATCGCGTTGTAATGATGATGAAACCGATGATGAAATCGATGAAGATAGTAATGAAAAAAATGAAGATTGTGATGACAAAAATGGTGATAACGATGACGACGACATTAGCGGCAGTGATGAAGACGACGACGATGATGAGGATGATAAGGACTAAAATTTGCATGCATCATTAAAAAGATTTATTGAAGGAGGGACGCGGAGAACTTTTCAGATGTCATGTTATGCCATGTCCTGTCATGTTCTGTCAAGTCGGCATGTCTCGTTATGTTGCGTCGTGTCTCGTTACGTTGTGTCTTGTCTCGTTAAGTCGCGTCGTGTCTCGTTAAGTCGCGTCGTGTTTCGTTCAGTCGTTTTATGTCTCGTTAATTCCTTTATACGAGACAAATTTTTTTTTTCAAATGGTCGACGACGATGATGAAAATGATGATTATGGAGAAGACAATGACGACGACGACTAACCCTAACCCGAACGACCGCAGTGATGATGATGATGGTGAGTTATTCATTCATTTATCAATCAATCAATCAATCAACCAACCAATCAATTAACCAATCAACCAATTAGCCAACCGCATTTAATTAATTTATATGGTGAAAACTATTTAAAGAGAACGTGTGCTATATTCATGACACTGATGTTGACGATGATGATAAAAATGATGATAATAATGATAACAATAATAATATAAATCGTTAGTGAAGTGATCTGAATAAAGGTCAATCTGATTTGACCTCTTTAGTACATCTTACCATACATACATCACGCACGCACACACGCACACACACACGCACACACACACACAAAATTTAATTAGATAGCACGATACATCATTTATGATGACGACGACGATGATGATGACGATGATGAAGATGATGATGAATTGGAGGAAGAGAAAGATGAAGACGACGAAGATGACAGTGTGGTAATGGAGAATCTCTTAAAAGCACAGTTATTCCTAATGGCCGACGCTGATCTTAAAAGCAGTGACAGAACTGGAAATAAAATGGAAAGAAAAAGTAGTTAAATTACTACTACTACTACTGCTGCTACTACCACTGGGGTTACTGCTACTACTGCTGCTACTACTACTACCGCTGACGCTACTACCACTACTTCTATTTCTGCAGCTGCTGCAACTACAAAACTACTAATGTTTCTACCCCACGATCATCAGTAACAGCAAAACAAATGGCAACATCGTTACCGTCAACAACAACATCATCATCATCATCAACAACAACAGCAACAACAACAGCAACGACAATAATAATAATAATAATAATGATAATAAAATTGACAACAATAACAACAACACTAACTTGCGTTCCAGGCATATCAATGAATTGTAGTAAGGATTCTTCACCGTCAATTTGCACCGAAACTATTTTGTTCGTTGGCTCGTCATCTGTTATGATGACGTCACGTTACATTAAATTTACATTACATTACGTCATAATACGTAATGATATGGTATAGGTAATGTTGGTACGGTAAGTACATTCATTGCATAACATTACGTGGTGCTACATTTAGCCTTAGTACATTAAATCTGTTTACTTACTAATGCAAAAATTGATAACAACAACAACAACAACAACAACGACAACAACAACAACAACAACGACAACAACAACAACAACGACGACAGCAACAACAACATTTTCTAACTAAAATTCAAGGGTTTAAAATAAAAAAAATTCAAGAAAAATTCAGTTCTTCAAATCAATGGTTGCATAAGGAGCGTCAGTTGTTTACGACTTCAAGAGTAACTCGATATATTGACAGACAGTGATCTCAAAGTAATTGAAGTAGTTAGTAAGTAGTTACTTGATGAAAACACAAACACAAACACACACACACACACACACACACACACAAACACACACAACACACACACACACACAATTATCCTTCTACCAAGGTCCGTTTATATCAGGCCGGATTTAAATTGAATCAAAATACCAAAAGTCGTTTGTAGATTGGTTTGTCAGTATGTATATGACTGTGTGTGTGTGTATATATGTGTGTCAGTCTGTGTGTGTGTATGTGCGTGTGTACGTGTTTGTTTATTTACTCACCAATTTCAGCGGCGCTCGTATAGGAACCAGTGGCTCTCGTTGGTCCCAGCCATCCATCAACATGGTGGTCGAAATGTTGATCACGTGACGAGGAAATAAATAAAGATGGAGAAATAAAAATGGGGTGAGGATTAGAAAGCCACGGAGGAACAGAAAAATGGTAAAAGTAGAGAGAGAGAAAGAGAGAGGGAGAGAGAGAGAAAGAGAGAGGGAGAGAGAGAGAGAGAGAGAGAGAGAGATTGAGACACACGATACAGCATTGTTTGCATATTTTTTTAGAAATTTTTAAAATTTGTGTTACTTCTGCATTGACATAATGTAAGTTTCGGCGTTAATTTAAAAATTACAATATTTTCCATTACCTGCAAGAAATTATATTTAAAATGTATCATGGGGCGTTGAAATTTACAAAAAGAAAAATTTTTTAATCAAACACGTAAAAGATGGTCCGCTCTGCATATATTCAAATGCTACAAAAAATTGTTCTTCATTTCCGTGGCCAATGTTTTTTAAAATACTTTTTAAACCTTTTAAAAGAAATTTTTATTATTAATTTAGAAACCATTAAATAGGATTGGATTGAATTGGAACGCTCTGTTCTCAATCTTCAGAACCAGTGGAGCCGACTGTCTTTATATATTTATCTTGCGAACTGCTGCCTTCGTCATCTGGCATCTCTTCAACGCTGTCTTCTTCTACACTCCCCCTTTCCTTCTGGCTGGTTCTCGCAAAGAAGATGAACGCCAGGAAGGAAAGGACGATCATGATGGCCGAGTGTATGGCTGCGAAGGTGTACATTTTGTTTGAAAAACTTACGAAAATGGGCTTTCTGGTGAAGTTATCTTCATCCCCGTCGATAATTTCATCAAAATCTGTAGTTGTGGGAGTACTAGCACCGATGGTTTGAAGGTTTTTGCTCTTGGTGGCTGGAATTTCATCACTTGCTCTTCTCCACGTAGTTGAGAGGTTGTTGTGATCTTCCCTGTGGGAGATGCTTGTATCATAAATTAGGTATGATTGGTAGTGACCTATAGCACAATAGTCAACTGGCATTTCACCGCTCACTGTTAAATGGTTTGCACAAAAACATTTAAAACCAGCATGAAGTACCGCAAAGTTGAACGAACGTTGACATCTTTCTTGGCATTGCTCTTCGGACAAACCTATTTCATAAAGCTCATGTTCCATGGTCACTTTTCTGAAACATCTGTGAAACGTTAGGTGGATAATCTGAAGTTTGTCCCATTCCGTACAGCTGACGACAGTTGTTCTTCCTGTTTTCATCTCCGTGCACTTCCTCTCCTGCCCGCATCTTCCGTTGAGGAGGTCGCATCCAACTTCATACACTTCAAATCCTTCTAACGCCATTTTAGAGGATGCTGTATCTGAAGGTTCGATGATGACAAATCTGGAAAGCAGCGTGAAGTTATTGCAGATTACAATCAGGGGTTGTGAGCCCCGGATTGCCTGCTGATCAGGTCCATAGCCACAAAGCTTCAGTGCATTTCTTGCATCTACTTTTGTTTCAACGTTAAAAGATTCATTAAGTTTCACTGCTAATTTATTTGCTCGATTGAACATTTTCTTATCCAAACTGATTCGCTCATGAGCTCTAACAAATCCAACGCAGTAGAAGTAAAGAAGATCTACAGCCATCCAAGTCGAACTCTCATCATCGACCTCAGCAGACCTGTATCCACCGTCGTTTAAATATTTCGCTTCGAAGCCAAACTTGTTTGATACAGAACTGAGATAGAATTTTTTACCTGCGGCCAAATTATGTCTGAAAACCTCACACAGGTACCTCCTGTTCCTAACAGTTCCGTGCGGACAGACGCATTCAGTGTATTGAAACTCGTTGACCGTAGACACGACACATTTCATCTCGCTACCGCAACCTCCATTGTTCGTCGTGCAATCTCTCTCCCTGCATGAATCGCCTTTCCAGCCTTCGTCGCATACTTTGCAAGATTTTATTTCGTAAATGTTCGCTGTCGTGTTTAGTTTTGTTCTCTCTGCTACTGATCCATCGTGCGAACAGTGCGAATATGCCGACGTACCTCTCTGAAAATCGTACTGAAATCGTGTGCCGTACAAGATGTTGTTGTTATCTACGTCGCCAGCATAACGACAGCCACAAATCTCATTCCTATCCTCTGGGCAGTAATGATCGCAGATAAGTTGAGACCTACTGGGCGTGAAATCATCGTAGTCATGCAAGCAGTTGCATTCGCCGTCTATCATATTTGTGAAGTGAGTTATGTTTATCTCAATGCAAAAGTGCGCACAAGCCTCAAGAGTGTGGGAAACATTAGATCTTAAAATGAACTGTTTCGTCCAGTTGAGATTGGAAGCGAAGAGATCATCATGCATCACTCGTGGCTTACCTTTATAAACGGAGAACACCTCCCTACCACCACAGTCATCGCCAGCGGAGCACGAGACATTACAATGAGATGAAGATACTGCCGAGTCTAGCCTCGTGGTGCAGTAACATTGGGAGCCATTCTTCAGGGCCAGCAGGTTGTTTCGCTCTTCTCTGCAGTGCTTCTGACACGTACTAACACTATCTACAATGGAATGTCTCGTTGGTAGGATGAATTTGTAGCAACCTATGTAGGAAGATTTCAGGTCAAAAAGTTCCGAATATTTCAATGTGAAGATTGTCAAAATTAAACATTTTTTTTTAAACATTTGAAGTTAAAAACCTACGTAAAATAAAGCCTACCAAATGAAACATTAATGTGCATAGTGTTTAGAAATAAATTTGATGTTTACATAGAATGGTCACGAAACAACAGAAGATTATTTATTTATTTATTCATTTATTCACGTAAATCTGTAATGGGTCACAATCATTTTTTTTATTTTAATACAAACGAATTTGGGTCATTCATTCAACATTTATTTGACTTTCACACTTTATTTAAATAAAATATGTAAATAAATTATTGTATAAGCTAGGTGAAAATTTCATTTAATATATAGTTTCTGGTTATACGATTTCAATTTAAATCATTTGTTTCTTAATTGCTAAAATTTAAAATGGAAAGTTTTTTCGACTGATGAGAGGCAGTGAATGAAATTGCACCTACATGCCACGCTACGAATAAATTGTTTGGCTCTTAACGATTCATCATTTCATTCTATTTAAAAATAATCTCACGAAATGAACTTTATATCAATTATTAAAAGGCAAATTCGTTCATTCGTACTATAAGATAAAAACTTTGCTAAATATCCGACTGTACAAACAAACATGTGTTGTAAAAGTATTCATGTTTGTTTGTATATTTGTACACATAAATGTACATTTGTATAGATGTACAGATGTGTGTACGTATGTATGTATTTAAGTTTCTACCACATGTTCATTTGAGCCTGGCGTCTCATCTGATCCGTAGCTTGCAACCGCAACTGCAACCGCAACTGCAACCGAATCAGGCGAGATTACTATGGTTGATCCCCTGTAAATATTCTAAGCCAATTTTCTTGTTTCTCATTCTCACTCTCTCTCTCTCTCTCTCTCTCTTTGTGTATCTGTGTGTGTGTGTGTATGTGTACATTTTGGTACTTCATCCTTTCTTCATCATTTATCAATTTATGTACCGCATAACGACTCATTTAGCGTTCGTTCATTCTATCAGCTTTTCATTCAATTGGCAACATACATAATGTCTTTGGCGCAGACGTGTGTATGTATGTGTATTTGTATGTATAGTAATAGAAGTAGTAGTAGTGGAAATTGTAGTAGTAGTAGTAGTAGTAGTAGTAGTAGCAGCAGCAGCAGTAGTAGTAGTAGTAGCAGTAGTAGTAGTAGTAGTAGTAGTAGTAGTAGTAGTAGTAGTAGTAGTGCTAACAATTTCTGTTGCCGTTTTTAAAATATTGTCGGAGTGACTAAAAGTAGATGGATGCATATTTCAAATGGCGCGTATAAGTCTTGTCCAAACGTATATATGTCTGTCTGTCTGTGTCTGTTTGTGTGTGTGTGTTTGTGTTTGTGTGTGTGTGTTTGTGCGTGTGTGACTGAGTGTGTATCCGTTTTTGTGTGCAACAATTAATATGAAATAAGTAAACAAGTAAAAACTGCTGAGAATAAAATTAATGGCAATCAAATTTAATGATTCGTGAACGTCATGGTATAGATTAAATTGCGAAATGCATTCTCTCTCTCTCTCTCTCTCTCTTTCTCTATCTCTCTTTCAATCTCTTTCTCTCTTTCACTTCTTTTCTTTTTTTTTCTTATCCGTGTTTCTATTTCTTTTTCTTTCTTCTATTTTTTCACATTTTTTCTTATTTCTTTTTATAATTTTTCTTCTGTCTCTCTCCCTCTCTCTAACTTTCTCTGTCACGCACTGTCTCTCACTTTTTTATTTCTCTCTCTCTCTTTTTCTTTCTCTCTCTCTCTCTCTTTTTAAATTAAACAATGCTTGTGTGCAACATTATTCAACACCACTTGCAGATACTCGCATGTCTAGAAGAAGATAATAAAAATACTACTGCCAAAACTATTACCACCACCACCACCACCACTACTAATACTACAACAACAACAACAACAACAACAACAACAACAACTACTACTACTACTACTACTACTATTACTACTATTACTGCTACTAGTACTACTACTACTACGGCTACTACTACTACTTTTATTACAACTAACAATAAATCAATCCAATCTATGACAGATAGTTAGTAAATTTAAAATGACACAAAAACACCAAAATATTTAGGCTCATAGCAAAAAATAATAATTATAATTTGGAACAAAATGGCGACGGTGTGTGTGACGTCACAGAGCTCGGAGCAATAACGGTGTTGTGGATGTCGAATGTGAGTCAATTTATTCCAAGTTGTTGCTATATTGTCATTGTTATTATTTGTTGGCTTTCTACGTTTGTGTTTGTAAGTGTGCGTGCGTGCGTGCGCGTGTGTGCGTGTGTATATGTGTGTGTTCGTGCAAATGTATTCATTTATTCCCGTTTTTCGTTCTTTCATTCCTTCGTTCGTCTATTCGTTCATACTTCTTTTGTAGTTTTGCTACTACTTTGTTATATGTTTTTGTCATTGTACGTTAGCTGACTACGTTTGTGTTTGTAAGTGTGTGTGCGTGTATGTGTGTGTGTATGTGTGCGTGTATGTGTTACACTAGCATTATTACTAAAAATGACAAAAAGTAGAGTAGTACTAGTATATGTGTTACTGGTAGTAAATATAACCGGATATAAAGCAATAGTAGTACTGGAATGATCCTAAAAGGTAGATAACATCTTAATGGCTGTTGTCCGATGAATACATTACATCGCTAGCATTCCATCATTTTACAACGTTCGTATTTTTGTATTTAGGGTATTTGTGTGTATGTATGCCTGTAGGTGTGTGTGTGTGTGTGTGTGTGTGTGTGTGTGTGTGTGTGTGTGTGTGTGGTGATCAAAAATCTCTAATTAATCAATTGTGGAGTTTAATAATTTAATATTTGAATAAATTGATCATTCAAGTTTTATTTCATTTAGTTTAACATTAACTCATTCATTCTTTCGTTTCATTGGTTTATTCCTTCATAAAAATATCATTTATTTATTCATTAAAAAATATCATAAAAATATCATTTATTTATTCATTAATTCGTTTATTAATTAATTAATTAATTAATTAATTAATTAATTAATTAATTAATTCGTTCATTCGTTCGTTCGTTCGTTCATTCATTCATTCATTTATTCATTCATTCATTCTTTCAATCAGTTGTTTGAATCTAAATTGATTAGTCGACCGGCCGGCCAGCCGACCGACGACAACAGCAGCAAATAGGATTAGCAGCGCCGCAAGTAGCGATAGTAGCGACGACGAACATTAATCTTATAATGAAAAATAATACATTTCCTTTCTATCAATCGATCGACGCGTAGGAAGTCAGCAACAATTAAAATGGCAAAAGTTATCGACGGATTTCATCTTCAGCGTCTTCTCGCTTCCTTTCTCCTTTATTTTCTTTCACACTTTCTACTTTTCTCTCTTCTATGGCCGCTTAATCTTCCTTACCCTCTTTCTCTACCTTTTGTCTACACCACCATTTAACTCCTCATGATGCCACTCCCTACCATCCATTTTCAACATCTTCTTACCTCCAACTTTTTTCTCCCATTCAAATTTTTTTATCCTATGACCTTTCCATACTTTTTTATTCTATGCCCTCTTACTTCTTCTTCTATGATCCCTTTCTTTTTCTCTTCTATGGCCCCTTTCTTCTTCTTCTATCGTCCCTCCTTCTTTCTCTTCTATGGCCCTTTCCTTCTTCTTCTATGGCTCCTATCTTTTTGATTGTTGCCACATTGTTTTTTGGTCCTTTTCTTTTATTTCCTTTTTTGTCATTTCTGAGTTTTTTCATCTCCTATTTTTTTTTAAGTTTCCACCTCTTCTTTCTCTTTATTTTTCTCTCTCTCTCTCGCTCTCTTTCTTTCTCTCTCTCTCTCTCTCTTTCTCTCGTTATAATTTGAACACCTGGTGGTTATTTTTACAAAGCGCGACGACTGCCTTTTGTTGTATTGCTATTGCCGTTGTTAATTTATTGACGTTTGTGATTGTTGTTGTTGTTTATTGTTTCGTTGTTGATGTCGTCGTCGTTGTTTATTGTTTTATTATTATTGTTGTTATTATTGCTAATGTTTTGGTGTTTTTTATTCTTTGTTTGTGCGAAATTTTTATTCGTGGCTCAGGATTAATTATTCTACTTTTATCGTGTTTTTATTATCACCATTAATATCATCTTTCTTTTTTATTATCGTTCACATTGACGTCACCATCATCCCCATCATCATCATCATCATCATCATCATCATCATCATCATCATCATCATCATCATCATCATCATCATCATCATCATCATCATCATCATCATCATCATCATCATCATCATCATCATTGTCGTTGTCATCATTATCATCATCAACAACAACATCAAGACAGAAGACCGTGCTACTCAAAGGATGGCCAACACCGACTCATAAAATAGAAAAGGCAGAAGGTAGTTTGCTCAGGTCGAGTCCCTGCATTTCTCTTAAAAGCTACAAAACAACAATCAACAGTAAAGTCAGCTGTAACTGTCGTAACTGTCGTGACGATGCTACCCACCTATTTAGCAGCTGCCCGAACAACCCTACCACATCTCACGGTAATAGATCTCTGACGAAATCCGGTTGCTGTGGCCAACTGGCTCCAGCCCCGTCTGGACTCCTCTGGCGATGTTTGAAGCGAGGCAACAACAACAACAACAACATCAACAACAACATCAACAACAACATCAACAACATCATCAACAACAACATCAACAACATCATCAACAACAACATCAACAACATCATCAACAACATCATCAACAACAACATCAACAACAACATCAACAACAACATCAACAACATCATCAACAACAACATCAACAAAATCATCAACAACAACATCAACAACAACATCAACAACATCATTATTACTGACAACAACAACGACAAAAAATTATAAACAGCGCTCTCGAAAACTTGACAAAAAACTCACTGAAAAGAATTTTTTGACAAAAAATAAAGAGAAATAGAAAAAAAATAGGGACGCACCCATGTCGTTGTTTTCATTATTGGCCAAGTATTCAGAGGTCAACATTTGGTGGGTCAAGGTCGTCTTCCCTACCCCGGTCATGCCCATGACGACGACCTTGTAAACCACAACATCGTCTTCATCGTGACTGCGATTTATCGTTACGTCGTTTTGCAGCAAAATGTTGTTGTGGTCGTCATCGTCGTCGTTGTTGACGCCACCATCATTTTCCTGGTGGTGTCCGTTGTGGTAGGTGACGTGGCCACCATCCTCACAAACGTTGTCGTTTAGCTGGTCCGTGGTTTGGTGTTGAGTATGATTGTTGTTGTTGTTGATGTTGTTGATGTGACGCTGTTTGGTTGTGAGCGTTGAAGCAGATAATGACGTTGTTGCTTGAATGTTGTTGTTTTGTTGTTGATATTGTTGTTGGTGTGACTGCTGCTGTTGCTGATACTTGCCGCTGACGCGTTTGCCGGCGTGGTCGTCGTCTTGGGACTGAAACTGTCTGCTGAATTTCGAGTTTTTCAGTGGTAGTTTGTTTCGTTTGTTGATGTTGTTGCTTGAGTCGTTGATATCGTCATCATCGTCGTTGTTGTTGTCGTAGTTGAATTCAGTGATGGCTAGATGACTCGCGGAGTTGCTGTAAAGTTTTCGGTTGTTCTTATTCGTTGCTGCTGCTGCTGCTGTTGTTTTTAACTTCAAGGAAGATTTGTTGATGCTACCGTTACTGATGTTGTTGTGGATGTTGTTGTTGACGTTGCTGCTGTTGTTGTTGTGTACTCCTCGAAGACTTCCGCTTCGATTGTTGTTCATTAGATTGTTGTTGATGTTTATGCTGTTGTTTTCAAAAAAATGCTTCGATTGATCTCTTGCGAGTGGCGATATGATGCTGCTACCAGCACGACAACTTCTCGGCCTAGCTCCCGCCAAGCCATCTCCAACTTTTCGAATCTTAATCGAATCTCCTCTGTTGATTATATTTCCATCTTTCGTACTGAAGTTTCTCACTCTTAACACACTTCGATCGTTCAACGCGTTTGGTGGTTCAGGTGGTAGCTGTTGCAGCTGCTGTAGCTGTTTGGGTCGTTGCTGCTCCCCCTTCCGTCTGCTGGGCATCGTCATGTTTCGTTGCCTCGATAATTTCCCGCTGGATGTCGCTTCATCTTCTGCTTCCTCTTTCTCTCCGCTGGCTTCTGGCCGACCTGTGTGTACACAAAAACGTACTCACAAGCATACATACACGCATACATACAAAGATACTCACGGACACACACACACACTCACACACACACAACGGCAGCAAGCTGGTTCATTTTATACGCAGGATATTTTGGCTCTGTTTTCAAATTGGCTACTGTTCAAAAATTGCGCAGATTGCACGCACGCACACACACGCACACTGCATGCAAACAACAACAAGCTCACGCACACACACACACACGCACACACACACACACACACACACACACGTTCATTAATACATTACAAACATTACAGCCACCGAATCGTGTAGCGACTTAGGCTTATACTTCTTATGCGTGCTTTGCCGCAGAATTACATGCGTCTCTACGTAGAAAAATATTTTAACGGTAAAAATTTTAAAAACCTTTAAAAAATTTTAATTTAAATTTTAAATCACATAAGACAGGAAGAGAACGTCATAAATTTTAAAATAATTACAAGACAGCATAAACAAGGCAGCAACAAAATACCATCACAACGGCAGAACAACAACAACATGTCCAACAACAACAACAACAACAACAACATGTCCAACAACAACAACATGTCCAACAACAACAAAATTGTCCAACACAAACAACACTCCTAACAACAGACGCAACTACATGCGTTGCGTACATAAACAAACCGCGGAAACTGAAAAATTTATTTGAACGTAAAGAATATGAATGTGATGTGAGAAGAACTTTTGGAATTTTAGGAAAGTTTCAAACACACAAACACACACACAAACAAACACACAAACGAACATACAAGCATACACACAGAACAGCATACAACATGAAATATAACGATATAAATAACAACAAAATCTAAAACATAAACAAGGTACACGTAAATAACGTGGACAAACATTAATGTAAGCGACGAAAGTATATAGCATCGTAAACAACTTGGAAAACAACAACAGAAACAACAACAGCAACAACAACAGCAGCAACAATAACAACAACAACAGCAGCAGCAACAACAGTAGCAGCAGCAGCAACAACAACAGCAACAGCAACGACAACAACAGCAGCAACAGCAGCAGCAACAACAACAACAACATCAACAGCAACAACCTTCTCTAGGGCTCCTCCTACTAGCTCTGTACGAGTGTGCTCTATGCAGACCAGCACCACAGCCGCCAATATCCGAACCTAAAAAGTTATTATTTTCAACGTCGTCTCTTCCGACATTTCTGTTGTTGCCGCCATATTGTCTCTGAGTGACGTCATCATAATCGTCATCGTCGTTTTCGCGCCGTTTTGTTGCGCCTAGCGGAACTTTTTTGATGGATTTTCGCAGTAAACCGCTTCTCGCCAACTCCAAGTATTCGGATTCGACACCGAGTGATCGAGCCTTGAACATCGCAAACTCGTCTATCTCTTCTTCTTTTTCTGCGGTCGCCATTTCTCTGTTGTTGTTGTTCTGTTGTTGCTGATGTTGTTGTTGTGGTTGATGTTGTTGTTGTTGCTGATGTTGTTGCTGATGTTGTTGTTGTGGTTGTTGTTGCTGCCTGCTGTCGTTATAGTTTAGATTTTAGTTGTTTGGTTTGCTGTGTTTGCAGTTTTAGCGCGAGTTTTTCCGTAGATTAATCGTACGCATTAAGAGAGTTCATGATTTATGTGATTTTTTGTTGAGGGCTATGACGTTTTTGTTGATGTTGCCAGCTAGTTCTGATGATGACGACGACGACGATGATGATGTTGTTGTTGACTATGATGGTAATAACGTTTTGTTGTTGTTGTTGTTGTTTGGCTTGTTCATTCGTTGTCTATATACCATAATTTGCTATTGGTCATTCTTGCTTAATTAAATGTTTTATTCTATGTTAATTTAATGTTAACTGTATATATATATATATATATATATATATATATATGTGACGTAAGTATGAAAATGTCATTGAAAATAGTACAATATGATTTCGAGGAGTTATATTGCGGCATGTTTGTTATGGTTTCTTTGATGTGCACATTTTCCTTTCATAATGATGACGACTGTGCTGGATCTGACGCACATCTAACTATTCTCGTGTGTGTGTATGTGCGCGCGTATGTGTGTGCGTGCGTGTGGTGTGTGTGTTTGTGTGTATGTGGATTGTGTGTGTGTAATTTTTAACCATGTGACAACTTCAACCAGGCCTAACAAGACATGTTAATTAAAACTATAAAAAAAATAAAATATTTCTTTTTAGGAAAAAGAAAAAACGAATTTTTTTAATTAAACTTCACAGCCAAAGCTGTGAAAGCAAAAACTTAAAAATGTGTGAGGCAGTTACAACCGTAACAACTGTTACAACCTTCAAGTTTAATTTGTTTTAAAATTTGTTCAAATTCGTTCAAATTTATATTATTTTTAACATTATTCTCTAGACATCTATATAAAACTTGATAAGTAATATTTAAAATAGTTTTAAAATACGTTTGACTTTATTACAAATCTCAAAAAAAAATGTTTAACTGGATGAGATACCACCGCAAATTTAAATCAGTTAAACATAAAAAAAACCAGGTTTTAATTTCTCTGATGGCTTGTCAGAAAACATAGGTATGCGTGTGTGTTTTAATTTACTTGGGTCGTTTATATCTTGTTAATCATGGATATATATCAAACTTTATATTATATATAGGTATCATGTATCATATTATTATATATCATATATATATATATATATGTATCATTTGTATAATGGACATATATCACATATTAAATAGTATATATTCTGTGACATTAAAATACATTGGCTGGAAACTATCAACAAATAATTGATATTACCTAGAAGATAAATTGTTCTGAATGGAGTAATAAGAAACATATATGTAACGATGAAATGATATCAACATTACATCATTCTAACATTGTTATAAAACATCCTTTTACATGATTTCATCAAAGGAGTAGTGATAGCATCCGCAGAAGCAGCAGCATCAACAGCAGCAGCAGCAGCAGCAGCAGCAGCAGTAGTAGTAGTAGTAGTAGTAGTATTAGTAGTAGTAGTGGTGGTAGTAGTAGTAGAAGCAGCAGCAGCAGTGGTTTGAAATGCGTTGAGAGTAACACTTCAGCATACTCCTAGCCAATTGATGCACATTCTAATATATTTTCAACGTTTAATGAAAATCTCATTTCTAGCACTTAAGCACTATCTAGAGGACTATCATAAGATGAATTGCAGGGTAGTGTAGGGGTAAAGTTCCCGGTCTTACTACTGCAGTGGCTGTGTTTGAATACAAAGCGATTCTTTCTTATAAAAGGTCTTTATTGGAAACATCGAGTTGACTGGTAAGATTAAATCAACATAATGAATGGACAAATATTGTTCTGTACAGATATAATCAAGAAAAAAAATTATCATTATTATTATTGTTATAAGCAGTAGTAGTAGCAGTTGTGGTAGTAGCTGCAGTAGTATGTAGGTAGTTGTAGTAGGTAGTAGTAGTCATATTTTCATAAGTATAATTAAGAATTGTAATTCGTTAGAATGTCTAAAAGCAATAGAGTACAATAGAGTACATGCCACACGGTAGATAGGATACATCGGCTGGTGTCGCTTTGCTACTTATGTTACTGTTATTGATTTTAAAAAGAGGAGCTATCCACTTCTCATAAATAACATTAAGTACTCTTAGTACAGGAAGACTACACGCCAAAAAAATAATAATAATAATAGTAATAATAATTATCATCATCGTCGTCATCGTCATCATCATCATCATCATCATCATTATAGCAAATGAAAACCACACAATGCTCGGAACGTATGATAACCAAATTAAAACCAAACACGATGCATACACAAATACATACATGCGTATAAGCACACACAGACACGCGTACATCCATGCATACATATAAACGTACACACACACACACACACACACACGCAAACATACATATACACACACACGCACATACACCCTTCGATGGTCCACTATTCAAAAAATTGTACTTGATGCTTTGGTCTGCGTAGTTCTATTACTGCTGCTGCTACAGCTACTACTACAGCTACTACTATTACTACTTATACTACTACTACTACTTCTTCTTCTTCTACTACTACTACCACTACTTCTACTACCACTACTTCTACTACTACTACAGCTACTACTACTACTATTACTACTTCTACTACTACTACTACTACTACTACTACTACTTCTACTACTACTACTACTACTTCTATTACTACTAATTCTACTACTACTACTACTACTACTACTACTACTACTACTACTACTACTACTTCTGCAACTATAAATAGCGTCAAGTGCCACCAATAGTAATTTATCAAAAACGCCTACAACATGAATATTTATGAGAAACCTGTCAATCAATCCTGCCAAACTTTTAGATAACAGTTTTAATGAAACTCTGGTTTGGAATTTCGAATGTTGCTGTAGCCGAATTGGTAGCGGTGCCATTTTAAGAATAATCTTAGATTACTGATTAACGTTGATGGTTAACGGTGATGGCTCGGATTCAACTGCACTTTAGACTTTAAAATTAGATAGAAATCCAAACGGAGATTAATGATAGAAATTTAAATTTTTTTAAAATAATGGTTGAATTTTACATTTTATAAAAAATCAAGTTGGGCCGCTAGTCTGTAGTTTGGACCACAGTACTGAATTACAATATTTAAAATTATTATTGTCATTATTATCATTATAACTTAATAATTAAAATTAATACATTCAAAATGGTGGAATGTTTAAAAAAGTTGACAACGAATTATATGAAAAATGTAAAAAAAATTTAGAAAAATACTTTTGCAGAAAAAAAAACTAATTAAGAAAATGGATTGATGATGTACGCGTGTGTAAATATACATAGCATGCAAAAGCGAGCATTTTGTCTCGTTTCGTTTCGTCTCGTTTCTTTTTTTTCTCGTTTCTCTCCCGCTGTTATCATCGCCGCATCCATTAAAGGTTGTTTGTTTTCACTTCACTCTTTTTAAATTCAGTCATTCATTCATTCATTCGTTTGTTCATTCATTCGTTGTTTTATTTATTTTCATAATTCAGTCATTTTAATTCATTCATTTGTTAATACATTCATTCATTCATTTATTCATTCATTAATTTTTTCGTTCGTTTGTTCGTTCATTCACGAACATAGCAAACATTTCTCTCTTATCATCAAAACCACAAAAAAAACTTTTGAAAAATTGGTTAAAAAATATACATTTACCAAGAAAACGTCACAACATTTACTAACAAGGCACTAATGACTTCACCAGAAACGAGTACCACGTGACGACAAAGACGTCAGAGCGAGTAATTGGCAATCCGTCTGCTAAACCGTGCAAAGAAAAGAATTTGTTTTTAATTATATGTTTCGTTTTTAATTCTATTTTGCTGTTTAAATTGATTTCAGATCTTTGTATTTGTTTTTGAAACTTTTAGCAATTTACACATACACACTAGTTTACATAGACATACACACCAACACAAACACCAACACACACACACACATACACGCCAATACACACATACACCAACACACACACACATACACACCAATATGCACACATACACAGCATTATAAACACACATACACACCAATACACACACATACACGTCAGCAAATTGTTGAACCAGCTATGTGACATGCTGTCAGGGAGCTCTGAAAGTCTGTTTTGTGATCATCATCATCATCATCACCGCCATCATCATCATCATCATCACCGTCATCATCATCAACAGCAGCAGCAGTAGCGGCAGTGGCGGCAGTAGTAGCGTCATCAGCGTCGTCGGATATTAGATTTTCCCGCCACGTCTCTTAAACACGCACGACCTCGTTTCAAGTGCTTGAAATAATTTTTTTTCAAATAGAAAAAAAAATTAAACGAAGGTTAAAGTGAGTAAAAATAAAGATAAAATTAAAAAAAAATTAATAATAATAATAATAAATCTTAATAATAATAATAAATCATAATCATAATAATAATCATAATAACAATCATAATAAAATATAATTATAAAGTATTTTGGTGATGCACGTTTCACTGAGGCGAATTTTTAATTTTTATCTGGTTAAACGTTTCAGAAGTGGAGTTTAACGAAATGAAAAAAATTCATCATTGTCTTCGTCATCATCTTCGTCTTCATCTTCATCACCCTCGCCTTCTTCATCATCATTTTCTTCATCATTATCATCTTCATCATCTTCTTCGTCTTCATCATCATCACCATCTTCTTCATCATCGTCGTCATCGTCATCACCACAAGAGTCATCATTGTAACTAGGCCAATGATGAATATGTAAAAATGAGAAACATAATACATAAAATACCACTTTATATTATTATTATTCATATAATTTAATTCTTCATTTTACTCAATCATCCATCCATTCATCCACCCATCTTCTTTTTTTCATCCATTCCTTAGTTCCATTCTGTCATTCACTTTATTCTGACCTCCATCATAAATCAAACATGGGTTTACTTGGCACAAAAGCAGCACTTACCACCAACAACAACAACAGCAACAACCATCACAACGACAACAGCAGCTGCAACAACAACAACAACATCGCAACAATTAACACACCAAATGCCAACCATTCATTAAGTATGTACGTACGTACGTACGTACGTACGTATGTATGTATGTATGTATGTATGTATGTATGTATGTATGTATGTATGTATGTATGTATGTATGTATGTATGTATGTATGTGTGTATGTATGTATGTATGCATGCATGTATGTATGTATGTATGTATGCATGTATGTATGTATGTATGCATGTATGTATGTATGTATGTATGTATGTATGTATGTATGTATGTATGTATGTTTGTATGTTTGTAGGTATGCCGTGTTTATGTCCGCAAGGAAATACAATGAAAAAATTTTTTGTTGGTTGGAAAAACGAGATTAAAATATAATTGATAGTCCATGTCACCATCATCTTCTTCATCATCATCGTCGTCGTCATCATCATCATTATCATCTTCTTCGTCGTCATCGTCATCATCATCATCGCCATCATCATCGTCGTCATCATCATCATCACCACCAAAAACATTTTTGCTGTAATTTTTTCCACCTAATCCTTGCAGCTAATCTTCATCTCTCTCTAAGTTTCTTGCAACC
>NW_008704785.1:637619-640807 GCF_000326865.2 Helobdella robusta
TTATTTTACTATTATTATTATTATTATTATTATTATTTATTAATTTATTCATATTATTTTTATTATTATTATTATTATTGTTGTTGTTGGTTAAAAAGTTCTCCATCAGAAGATGGAAGTTGTTGAAGTGCGGAGAAACAAATGCGATTTGCAAACAGAACAATTCACGCACACACGCACACACACACACACACATACACACATACATACACACACACATAACAACATACACACACACACATACCAACATACACGCACACACATACCAATATACACACACATACATACCAACATACACACATACATACACACACACATACCAACATACACACACATACATACCAACATACACACATACATACACACACACACATACCAACATACACACACATACCAACATACACACATACATTCATACACACACACACACATACAAACGTACACACACACACACACACACACACAAATGTACATACCGTAACATTTGTATACATGAAATTTTTGCAGTGGAAAATATGCGATCAAATGATTCCTACCAACAATGTTTGCCTGCCTCGTGCCACCCATTCTTTATTCCAATTTACATACTTAAGTCCCTGCGCACTTAAGTCCCAAAATACAAACATATTTACACACATACACACATACTCTCTCTCTCTCTCTCTTTCTCTCTCTCTCTCTCTCTCTCTCTCTCTCATACACACACACACATACACATGCACACACATATAAACACACACAAAGAAACACACTCAATCACAGACATATTGTTACGTATTTACAAATAGACACAGACTTACACACCTAGTTATTACACACACACGCACACACACACAAACACAAATACACACACATACACACGTACACATAACACACACACGCACGCACCTTTTTCACATCCAACCACACATCCATTCACACAAACAGATGACCCTACGCATCAATCAGGCTTTATTATTTACAATTTGTCAAATGCTCTATCCATCTATATATAAAGAATTAATCACATCGACTGAGAATGCATGATATAAAGAAAAGGTAAGTAACTAACATATAACGAAATATTTTAAAAGTAACAAAACATTACCAAATTGGGGAAAAGAGAGAGAGATGAAGAGAGAGAGAGAGAGAGAGAAAGAAAGAGAGAGAGAGAGAGAGAGAGAAAGAGAGAGAGAGAGAGAAAGAGAGAGAGAGAGAGAGAGAGAGAGAGAGAGAAAGAGATGAAGAGAGAGAGGAGAGAGAAAGAGAGAGAAAGAAAGAGAGAGAGTGAGAGATGGAGAGAGATTGTTATGAAGAATATAAAATTAATATCATAAAACAGATATGGAACCGTCAGAAAGAAAGGAATAAAAAAAAAGAAAAAAAATAAAGAGAAAGAGAGAGAGAGAAAGACTGAGAGGGAAGGAAAGAAAGAGAAATTCGCCGGTAAAAAAAATGAGATTGAAGATTGTTTATAGGACTCTCGTTACAAATTCTAGCAATGGTTCCTGGCATGAATTTGTCTTGAGTTGAGTGGGGAGAATATGGAATAGAATAGAAATAGAAAAAGTTAGAAAACGAACAAACAAAGAGAGGGATAGAAAGATAGATAAAAAGATAGATAGAGACGAAGAGAGAGAGAGAGAGAGAGAGAGAGAGAGAGAGAGAGAAAGTTGAGAGACCTGATTGAGTTTTTTTTTGTGTTTTTATAATTCCAAGTTACTCTGGATGGATGCACGCTACTGTAGAATTTTTGTCTTCTGATATTTTGAATTTTGGTATATATGCGTGTGTGTGTTTGTGTGTGTGTGTTTGTGTTTATGTGTGTGTGTGTTTTTATTGTGTGTGCGTGTGTGTGTGTTATATTATCCTATTTTTTTTCTCCACACCAAACCACTTGTATCAAACCCCTCATAGACATTTTTTGTACACTAATTTGAAGTTCTCAGTTTTGTAAAAAACCAACAAAACTTTTGTATATTTTGTATTTACAATAATTACAATGGCAGACATTTTTTTTATCTTCTCAACTTTTATATCTAGGCTTACCTATATGGTATTTTTGTATCATGATATCTTCCGTATCTTGTGATACACGCGTTGAAGTAAAATGTAGAAATATCATTAGTACAGTTGATGAAATATTAATCTTCCTAATTAATATATACCTCGGGAAATCTGCCATCATCAGAGATTAATATTTCAAATAAGTTTCGCGCTAGATAATTTAGCTAATGCAATGATGACGATGACAGGAAATGGATACTGCTTTTGCATAGATAACAATCTTTAACTGAAGGAAGAAATTTGTTTTTTAGAGTTTAAAATCTGGAAAAACTAATTTTAGGATTGTTGGGTCCTGTCTTTCTTCGATTTCATGTAATGCCAGTTAAATGAACCTCTACACGCTCTTTAAAGTGGAGGGAGATGGCTCTCTTAAAGTCTTTTTATTTTTTTTTTGTTTTTAGAAAGATTTTTGTTCATTCTTTAAAAACACTTAAAAATAAAGATTTTTTTATTTTTTTTATGTTGCTAAGCAATAAACGCATATACACACATACACACTTACACACACACAAACATACACACATATAAGCACATACACACATACACACACATACACAAACACACTCAAACACACACAAAATTTCGCACACGATTTTGTGTTTGCAGTACACACAAACAGAAAAACTTTCAACACCTGACGGAGCATAATGCTAAATTGAAAGAAAAAAAAATCTCTACTTTCAACCACCGCCTTATGATAATTCAACTGGAGGAGAGGAAAAGCAAAAGAAAGAAAGAGAGAGAAAGGGAAAAAGAGAAAGAAAAAGAAAGAAAGAGAGAGAGAGAGAGAGATTCCGAAACATTAGCATATTTTTCCAATTTATTATCAGTTATCCGCGTTAGCGAATGGAAATAAGCCTGAGGATCTATTTGGTCGGGATGCAATACAACGATGATGTTTTAACTTGAGTGAGAGCTTGTGTCTGTCTGTTTGTTTGTTTGTTTATATGTATGTTCGTTGTTTTGTATGTTTGTATGTATGTGCGTATGTGTATTCGTTCGTTTGTTCATTCATTTATTCATTCATTCATTCATTCATTCATTCATTCATTCATTCATTCAACCATCCATCCTTCTTTTTTCTCAAAAAAGACCGACTCGTCAAAGCAGTCAGTTAACCACGGCTGACTCTTTCAGCACGT
>NW_008704785.1:642322-644822 GCF_000326865.2 Helobdella robusta
CTCTTTCTTTCTTTTTCTCTTCCTTTCTCTTTCTCTCTCCTTCTTTTTCTCTCTTTTTCTCTTTCTCTTCCTCTCTCTCTTTTTCTCTCTTATTTTCTTCCTATCTTCCTGTCTACTTTCATTTACTATAATTTCCATTTCTTCCTCTCTCTTTCTTTACATCCGTCTTCATTCGTTTATTTAGTTTTATCTTGTTCACTCTATCTTGTTATAGGAGTTGAAAAATTCATTTGAATTTTAAAAAAAAATGTGCGCTACATAATGTGTGGGTCGACCCGTTGAATAAAACAATTAATCACGTTCAACAAAAAAAAAACAAGCACTATATTATTTACTATTATTACGTCATAGTAGATAATGATTTGTTATCACGGCGGCTACGTGTACGAGTTGACGTCATGTTAACTGCTAGGACTTTGTTTACAAATTTATTTATGGATTTCTTTGCTTTTGTTTGTGTTTGTTTATGTGTGTACGTGCATACACGTGTGTTGTGTATACGTGCGTATGCGTGTGCGTGCGTGTGCGTGTGTGTGCGTGTGTTGACTCAAACTTATGAACAACTAAATAATATTATAAGATAACATGTGTTAAACTGAGTATGTATATTATGTATGTGTGTGTGTGTGCGTGTGTTAATTTTTTTGTACAGCCATGTGTGTGTGTATGCAACACAACTTAACGCTGTGTACAAGAATATTGTGTACAAAAGAAGAGCAAACACACCTTATTGTCCTGTATATATTACGTTGTTTCGGGCTTTCCTTCGGGGTGTTAAAAACAGATTAAAATTTATGTATGCATGTATGTATGTATGTATGTATGTATGTATGTATGTATGTATGTATGCATGTATGTATGTATGTATGCATGTATGTAATGTATGTATGTATGTATGCATGTATGTATGCATGTGTATGTGTGTGTTGTGTGTGCGCGAGTATGAATAATGCGTTTGTATGTATATACAAATACATTAAAACATTTACTGCTTTCTTGGCTTGTATGGTTTGGTGTTGTAATTATGCCTGCGTGTAAATGTAATGTAAATAAAATTTGTGATCTTATTAGCAGTGAGGCCGTAAGCTGAAGTATGCAAACAACATTTTGACATGACGTTACATGCTAACCAAACAAAACCAAACAGCTACAACCTGCAGCTACAACTTTTACTTCACCTACCACAAAAACGCTAACTGTTTTGCCCAAGCAACTATTATATGAATAACAACTACTCAACAACAAACAACAACGACAACAACGACAACAACAACAACAACAATCATTGTCGTCATCATCATACTTCTATCCATTGAAAAGAGAGCAATCAATGTTTCACCGTACTGCTTTGAAGAGCGTCAACGCCTCTTTTTTCTCGTCCTTCTCTCTTTTTTATTTTTTTTCCACTCTCTCTTTCTTTCTTTCTCTCTTTCTCTTTCTCTCTCTCTCTCTTTCTATCTACCTATCTCTATCTCCTGAGTTTAAACTCTGACTTTTCCAATTCAAAACACTCATTCTCCTCTTTATCTCTCTCTCTCCTCCATCCCTCTCTCTCTCCCTCTCTCTCACTCTCTCTATTTTTCTTCCTTTCTTCTTCCATCTCTTGTGGTGCATTTAAATATGGACTCTGTCTTTTTCAATTGCCAAAAAATTTCTATCTAGGGTGTATGGTTGAATTATTTAGAAGGTGGTTTTTTTCAGTTTTGTAATTTTCGTGTGAAATAGTTTTTTTTATAGAAAATGTAAATTGGAGTAAAAATATGATTAAACATTTATGAATTTTTATAATCGTTGGTTAATTTGTTCATTCATTCATTGATTAATTAATTAATTCATCCATCCATCCATTCATTCATTCGTTCTATCATTAAAATGAAAAATTTAAGGAATCATTAGCTAACTAGATAGTTAGCCATGCTTACATACAATAAAAAACAACACAAAACATTAAATGGAAAAAAGGAATGATATACAGATAGATAGATATCATAAATACAAATTTATTAGCATCGTTATTTGGTCTACTGCCCATATACAGACACACGCGC
Source organism: Helobdella robusta (assembly GCF_000326865.2). Classification (NCBI taxonomy): domain Eukaryota; kingdom Metazoa; phylum Annelida; class Clitellata; order Rhynchobdellida; family Glossiphoniidae; genus Helobdella; species Helobdella robusta. The sequence continues at coordinate 644,371 of NW_008704785.1, forward strand.
GCACACACATACATGCACACATACAAACACATACAAACACACACACACATAAAGACACACACACACACACATACATGCAAGACATCTGTTTATAAATTTCTTTTGTTGTATTTACACAGTTTTCAATTTCAAGAACTTTTTATAGATTTCTATTTATCATTACCGGTAAAAATGATGTTGAACTTTTTAATTTCATTCTTTCATTCCTGTTTGAAGTAAGACTTTGTATTTTTACCAAATCCTTAAAGTTATACAATACATACAAAACTTTGTATTGAAATACATAAAATACATACAAAACTTTGTATTAAAACACATAAAATACATACAAAACTTTGTATTAAAACACATAAAATACATACTAAACTTTGTATTAACATATTTACAATACAGACTAAACTTTGTATAAAGACACAAACAACGCATACTAAACTTTGTATTAAAACACATAA
>NW_008704785.1:649822-669978 GCF_000326865.2 Helobdella robusta
TTGCTGTTGCGACACCGTATCTGGGACATCATAATCGCCATTATTGCCAGCATTATTATTGCTATTATTATTATTATTACTATTGTTGTTGTTGTTGATGGAGTTCCTAGACGAGACTGATGACACCTGACTGGAGGGCCTAAATACCTCTGCAATAAAAAATAATAAAATTAAAAAAAAAAAGTTATTAATACCATAATAATAATAATAATAATAATAATAATAACAACAACAACAATAATAATAATAAGAAGAATTTTACTAACCTAGATTCACTTTTGGTCTTTTCCTTAGGCCCTCGTAAACCATATCGTGTTTTATGTTTAATGTTCGCTTCCAATATTTCAGCTTTTCCATGTAAAACAATCTATCTTTTCCTTCCTGTTATTATTATTATTATTATTTATATTATTATTATTGTTATTGCTATTGTTATTATTATTATGTTTTATTATAGTTAAGATATTAATAATAATAAATCCAACTAATGGTTCTCAGAGCGTGTAAATGAAGCCAACTAGTTTATATAACGAAATATTATATTTATAGTTATTATATAACGATAATTATAAAAGAATTATAAATAATAATTATGAATAAATATGGATTATTATTATTATAATTATAATTATAACCAGTTCGATTTGCCGCCTGACTTGATCTGTTAGCTGCTTATGGCCGTGAGCAACTGATCTCAGGTAATAAACGATTACTCTAATGTGACGAAAATTATTAATTAGAGCTATATATTATTATTTTATTATTATTATTATAAATTACATCAAAGACATACACATAGACACACAAACACACATAGACACACACACACACACACATAAACACACACACACACACAAGGACACAAGCAAACTGACAAACGTACGCGAAAATGATACACGTGACTATCCTAAACCCAACGGATGATATGATATCAGTGATGATAGTAGACGCAGATGGGAATCTGGATAGGGACGAGGGCACGTAACCCCCGGAATTCAGGGCGTCGTAAACCCGTGACCCGTTGTACATCCGGTACGGACCGCAATCCGCCGATGGCGAGATACTGTTTGATGATTGGATTGGATCGTGAGGTCGTTATTTGATTGGTTTGTCTCGAAAGAGTCACGATATTTGATTGGTTGGTTGTCGTGAAAGACGTTTTTTAATTGGTTGGTTATTGGATGGTATTATTTGATTGGTTGATGATGGCGAGTGACGTCATTTGATTGGTTAGTTGATGGATGATGATAAGTGAAGTATTTTGCTGATGATGAATGATTGGTCACGCTAACAAAACGGAAAACACCACGTAAACACACACACACACACACACACACACATACACACACACACACACACACACGTACAAGCACGCAGACACACACAAAGAAAAGAGAGAGAGAGAGAGAGAGAGAGAGAGGTGCTACTAACTAGACGACGCAGTAGATGAAGGTTGAGAGGCAGAGGAGGAAGAGAGTCAAGTGTAGGAGATGTACAAACGTCGTCGTATGCCCCAGTCTCCATAACTTTACTGGCTCGTAAAATCCTAATCTCATCGATAGCTGGATGAATTAATGAAAAATGAATGAATGAATGAATGAATGAATGCTTGTATAAATGATTGATTGATTGGCTCGTAAATTTCTACTTTTATCAATTGCTCGACTGATGAATAAAATGAATGGTTGTTTGGATTGAAAATGAATGAATGAAAAAATGAATAAATAAATGAATGGATGAATGAATAAATGAATGAATGAGTAAACGAACGAACGAACGAACGAATGAATGAATAAATGATTGATCGATTGTCTCTAAAACTCCTAACGATGACAACCTTGGTGATGTAAAACTGGATCAGAAGTTTCAAAACGGCTACAAGAACCAGTAGAGGTGAGAAATAAAGTGATATCCTGGAAAGAAAATAAATAATAACAACAATAACAGTAACAACAATAACAGCGTTGGCGGCGTGATGGCTCAATGGTTAAAGGCGCCTGGCCTTGCTATTGCAATAACTGGGTTCGAATACAAAGAGATCCCAGTCTATCATATGCAATGTGTATGATGCGCGGTTTGCACGCGTATTCATGTACGCTGTGTGTGTTTGTCGTTGAAACCTCTGAAGCAGACGCAAAAGAGAGAGAGATTAACCTTTAACCTTCAACGATAAGAATAACAACAACCAACCTACCAGACAAGGCACTGCGTGTAGATGATGCTAACAGATAGTCTGCCCATGTCAAACTCACTGGCATTCTTAAAGAGCGATAAGGCTGGATGGTCAGTCAAAACGGACTTTATAACTAGACAGATTAATCTGTAGTGTGTGTGTGTGTGTGAGATAGAAAAAAAAGAGATAAGGAGCGAGAGAAAGAGAGTTTATGTATGTGTATGTGCGCGTGGTGTGTGTGTGAATTACAAACACATACATACATATACACATACACACATACTTTTTTGAAGCGTCAACCAGAAACGTGAAGATGGTGACGAAGAAATCGAGGATGAGTAGGACGTAGAGCTGAGTGCCTAGATGCGTTTCCCAGCACTGCATAATAATAATAATAATAATAATAATAATAATAATAATAATAATAATAACAACAACAACAATAATAATAATAATAATAATAATGGGAACATCCTTTTATTTTCTAACTCCAAATACCAAATATTAATAATGAAATAATTATAAAATCCTATTTAATCTAATAAGAAGAAGAAGAAGAAAAAGTAGAAGAAGAACAAGAACAAGAAAAAGAACAAGAAAAAAAATAAAATAGTATTAATAATAATTACAACAATGTTAATTGACGATTGCAAAAGTGATGATAAAAATTATTATTATCGTAAAGAAATAGACGAAGACGACGATGATGATGACTAATGAGAAAAAATGATTATCAGATAGATCATCATTCCAATCATACAACATCATATATTACTAATCTGCTGGACAATGCCTATAGCATAATAGTATTTGAACAAGATATTACAACATAACCATCAGATCATACGCACACGCGCATAATTATAAATAATTATGTATAATTACAGGATGCACATCATAGTATAACCACGACAATTATCACCACAAATAACACAGGATTACACATAATTAGATTCTGTGATGATAAGCGGCTCAGTTGAATAAGAAAAAATTAAAAAAAGACAGAAAAACCAAACAAAAATAAGCAAACATATAAACATAACAAGGTGGACAAACAGACAGACAGACAGGTAGACAGACACAGACAGGCAACCAACCTCGGATCTCTTGCAAGAACTTGCGTATGGCTCGGTGATACTGAACGTCTCGGTGGGGTACGCATAGCACATGTACCAGAAATGAACGACTACAGACAGGTTGCACGCTTGCAAGAAGCAGGTCCTGATGATGATGGTGAGTGGCGATTGTGATGATAATGATGTTATTGACCAAACAATCAAAGAACAAGTCAGTCAGTCGGCCAGCTGGCCAACCAACCCACCAGCCAACCAACCCACCAGCCAACCAACCAACCAACCTTATGACAATCAGATAGATGGATCCTCTTGATGATTTGTACTTCTCAAATTGCGCCAGATACGAGAATAAGAAGGGCAAGCCATGATTCAAAGTGGTCAAGAGGGCTGGCACCCCAAGGCGGGCCTCCAGTGAATTTGGTCTGCCCTGTTTATTTCAATTTTTGATAATTTAATTATGATTTGTCGTTGCATTTATCCGTCGATCTATGTCGGTGTAAGAAAGAAAGATAAGAGAGAAAGAGAGAAAGAAAGAAAGAGAGAGAGAGAGAGAGAGAGAGAGAGAGAGAGAAAGAGAAAGAGAGAAAGTGGGAGAAAGATAGAGATAGAGAGAAACAAATAACTTTCAAGGTAACATAATCCAATGAGACCGCTAACATAAAGAGAAAGAAAGAACAAAAAAGAACAAACATCACAAACGAAAAACAAAGAACGAACAAGGAACCAAACAAAGTACGAACGAGGGGCAGACAAACAAAGAACAAATAATACGAACACTGATGGAGGCGCAAGCGTAAAACAAGGCCACAGGACTGGCAACCATTGTTAGGATGATCAAGAGGTTCGTTAGAGCCATCAGGCAGTTGTAAAGTTGCTCCTTTCTTCTCGACATCGTCCGATTCCTCAACTGCAGCTCTATATATAATGTCTGTGCATGTGTGCGCGTGCGTGTGTGTCTGCGCGTGTGTATGTGTCTGCGTGTGTGTTTTTGCGTGTGTGTGTGTGTCTCCGTGTGTGTGTGTCTACGTGCGTGATAGATTAGGTGAAATTATAAAAATAATAAGCCACCGATGATAAAACAAAGCAAAAACAGCCAAAAAACCTTGAGATCTAACAATATAGAGTTGGACTTTAGAGCGGCAATGTCTAGATCTTTGATGTTGAAATCCCAGGCGCAGAACAAAATACTACCATCCATATTTATGTCCAGTCCTTTTGTATTATAGTACGACTTTTTGAATGATCTACTGAATCTGAATACGAATGAACAAATGTATTTTCATTGGGTGTGTGTGTGTGTGTAAGTATAAAAGTGTGTGTGTACATGTAAGTGTGTGTGTTTGTGAGTGTGTGTACATGGAAGTGTGTGTGTTTGTGTGTGTGTGTGTGTCAGAACGTCACACGAACATCGTAGAAAGTATCAGGAGTGCGTATCCATACATGAAGCAAACCACAAGGAAGTAGGCCCTATTCATTATGTATCCATGATCCTGCAAGTCACCTGTGTAGAAACCATAATATAGTGCCGTCTGCCTAAACCAACCCTATCAAATTTTTCAAAAATTATTCGTTTGAAAAATAATACTATCATTAAATTATCATCATCATCATTATTAACATCATTATTAATAATAATATTATTATTATTTTAACAGACGATGTTATTATTATTATTATTAATATTATTATTATTATGGTTGTTGGATTAAAGATAATTTCATAACAGCAAGCAGACTAACATCACCGAGAACCAGCTCTCTGCCAGAGAACGCAATGACATCACCAGTATAATTGCTAATGTTGGCCGCATTACTCGTCAAGTTTACGCTGTTGGTTCTATTATTAGCAACGGTAGGCAGAGCCAGAGTTTGCGGGAAAACGATGAAAAATAGTGAAATGAACAGAATGGAGATGTCCAAGAGGATGAAAGATCGAAGTAGGTAGAAGTACGAAGCAGTGCCTAATCTGTATTGTTCTTCTAGTAATTTGAATTTAGGTAGCTGGCAACATTTCGATAACGATTGGAAAAACTGTTTAGAGGCAAAAAATAGAAAAATAGATCCATTAAAAAAAATGTAATTATAACATATGGTTATTTTTAAAAGTTAGTTTTTAAATTGAAAGATAGGTTCTGAATTTATAGAATTCTAAAATTTGGTTCATGAAAAAATTACATTTAAAAAAACCTAAAAAAAAACAATCATAAAACTTTATAAAGCTTTAGCTAATTATTCAATTTATTTTCAATTTGATTAATAAATAGATAAGTTTTATCTCAATTATTTATTTAATTTTTTATTTAATAATTTTAAATCCAAAAATAACTGACAGATCTGGATAACGAGAACAGACTTCCACAATGCTGCAGTTAAATAAATTATTCAAAATAACATAATAATATTATATTATATATAATAAAAAAAAAATAATATATGATAATATCAAGAATGATAATTTTAAAAATTTAAATAATTTAATTAATCAATTATGTTATTAACTAATTGGATAATTAATTGAGAGTTGAGTCATAATTTAAAACGTGGGCTAAAAAAGTTCCTAATTATAGCCATAAATAATTTTAAAAACTTAGTAAAACAAACAGCAGAAAACTAATTGAAAATAAATAAAAAAATGATAACATATAAAACAAACAAAAGAAAGAAAAAACAAAGAAAATAAAAAAAACATATAAAACAAACAAAAGAAAGAAAAAACAAAGAAAACAAACCAATGCAGTAGATTTTTTCTCAAACTTTCGGCTATCGGTCATGCTTATACTTCCCTGTTCTTCGTCACTAATTAGCTTTCTTTAAAAAAAACAAATATAAATAAATATACAATAATATAAATACACACACGCACGCACATACATACACACACTCACACACACATGCAGGGTACTTTTTTTAGTTAGAATGAAATTTATCGAAAATCCAACATAAAATTTGTAAAATTCTTTAAAAGATATTTCAGGTTTTAATATGAAAATGTATTATAAATAATTTGAAATTAATTAAAAATTGAATAAATTCATTTGATATTTTGAAAAAATATTAATTATTATAATAAATATATACATAATTAACATAAACAAGTAAACCTACTTGATTTGAAATTTATCTTTCAAGGGTCTAGTTAACTTTTTTATTTCAGAATTCCTTTCAAAAGCTCGTAGAAATTTGCCTGGAGTTAATTCACTGTTGATCACAGCATTATCATTTTTATTATCCTTATCAATTTCACTTTTAGTTAATTTATTTGATCTTCTGAAAAGTTTATCACAGAACTCATCGACAGGTAAGTTTTTTAGATGATAGAGTGACTGCTGCCTAACCAGCATCTTTGGGTGTGCGTGTGCTGTTGGCGCAGTGATGGTGCTGCTTAAGTTGGTGCTGTTTTTCGATTGTTTGGATGGTGCCTCAAGAGTTTTTGATCTTTGGTCATCATTTATATACACAAGAATATCTCGATCGTTCATAGAACCAATTGCTCCTGTGATTGTGTGTGATGTTATATAATAAATAATTTAAAGTTATCAAGGTAATTTGGAGGTTCATGGTTGCCAATGTCCTGAAAGGATTAGGCAGGAGAAAAAAAGGAAGAAGGTAATTTTAAGTTATTAATACTAAAATGTAAGTAAGATAATATTTTCTATTTTATCATATATAAAATTTAATATGCTCAATGTCAATAGTCATTTATTTTGTGGCAATATTTGTATAATGCCATGTAAAATAAAACGTAAGTAAATAATAAAAACACCTTCTTCTCCACCAGCCATAACCTGTACTTATCATTTATTATATATCAACTGGTTGTTAAGTTAACTAGTATTTAATTAACTTTTTAACATTTAACAGTCCAACTACTACTTAACTAACCACATCACAACATCACATACATATAAAATACAGACTTCAACCAAAGAAACAATTTTTTTTCAAAATAAAACGCCAGATGCATATTATTAATTAACTAACTAAAAAACTAACTATTACCAAGTTAATTGGAAAAAAATTAATTGAACATTAAAAAAATTGATTAAATAAAAAAAAGATTGAAATTCACACCAATGGTTGAGTAGTTGGCAGCTCTCAAGGCATTTGCATCTTTGTTGAGATCTCCCATCATCATCATCTCAACATCTTCATTTTTTTCTTCCATTTTTAAAATTTTTTTGAAATCATTTAAAATTTTTATTCAAAAAACGAAACTAAATAAAAGTTCTTTATTTACATATTAACTTAAATTCCATTTTAAATTAAAAGATTTTTTAACGGCAAAATAACCGTCTGATTTTTTACCACAAGAACAAAGAAAAGGCCATTCGAAGCATCACATTAAAACACCCAACAGCTGAATGCTAAGCTAACAATGTTAAATAAGTCATCAATCATATATATATCTTCAAAACTACATGCCAGTTATTTGAAACAAAAGGTTAATACTACCTAACTATTCATTCATGTCATTGTCTGCCTGTTATAACGCTACATTACAGCATAATTTTGGTAATGATATGAATATATATATATATATATATATATATATATATATATATAGCACTCTACGGGTACTCTAATTATGACACTTATATAAAGTCTAACGTCATACAGTAGCAGATTTCGAGTTGGTACTTTCCTATTGCTACTTTTACGCATTCAATCACTCTTGAAATTTGTTAATTTTACACAAAAACTAATACTTGTACGTGCAGTCACGTTCTTTACAAATGATGATCCAATCTAATACATCCGTCTTCATACCAACCAATCAATTAGCTTATAAAGCGCTATTTCCGCGATGTTCAACAGCACTCCTCAATGAATTTTAAAAACAGATGGGTCTTGAGATCCGCTCTGAACTTCGCAAGTGATGGAGAAATAGTCAGAGAAGTAGGTAGAGAGTTCCGTCAGCATTGTTTTGAGATTTTCTAAAATACTACTGACATAACATAACACGACTACTTTTATTGCTACTAATAAAATAAGCATAAAAATTTCACCTTCTACTTACAGTACAATTAAAGAGCTCGTCACTAGAACGTTGAAATATTCTCACAAAACCTCGAGAACGCAAATAGACAACAAATTCTTACCATCTAACCAATAAAATCTTAACGCAGAAAAATATGTAGATGTAATGAAATTATAACACAGATAAGCCGAAACGCGTCAATATTTCAAATCGTTTTGCAAAGTCCTCTCCTGTAGTGCAAAACCTGATCATCCACACTCAATGCTTTCAATTTGTAATAGTGGTCCAATTTTAGCTTTTCTGAATTTTGCTTAGTGAGCTTCAACAAATTACCGGTAGATTCAACGTAGGACTTCAGATGGGCACAGTTCTAAAATAATATATAAACAGTTTTTGATAAGTGTGATAGATATCTTAATGAAGTGAGTAAAACAGACAGGTGAATAATAAAGTATAGTATCTGCTTTGTTAAATTTCCTGGAGTAATAATTCTCATGCAAATAATTGTTCCCTATAGCTCTGTTTAATTCCTCCTGAAATAAAAAAAAAAAATCAATGTAGTAAGAGAATTTGAAAGTTTCAAAAGTATTTTAAAACCTTCATCATTTGAGTACTTTTCATTTTTTCCTCAATTTTTTCATTAACAAATTTGAAGAGGAATGCTCTGTTTGATAGAGTTTCATGTAAAATACTTTCAACTCTCCTCTTAAATTCTTCATTTTTCTGTAGGACCATGTTTAATTCCTCATTGAAGAGGCAATAAAATTTTGTCAAATGGTCCAACTCATTTTGATCAAAGTCTAATTTTTCAGATGAATAGGGACAAAAAAATTCTGCAAAAATTATAATAATAAGCTGTGAAAATTGTTGTTAAATAAGTGATTTCACAAGTTTTCAGAATCATTAGATGTATATTCTTGCACTATGACCCATCCTTATTGAAATGGCAGATGTCTTGCTCTGAATAAGAACATTTGATAAGAGACAAAACAACTGCAAACCTCGTGTTTGGCATTTATGAACATCATATTTGAATCTTTTATTAAACACTTTGGATCTTAGCTTGACTTTCTCAACAAAATCATTCAATCTAATGTGTAATGAGTTGAAAACCTGAATATTTTTAAATTGAAAAATAAAATTCAAGATAAATAAAAAAATTAAGTGAAAATTATGTTATTTTTTAAATTATTCATGAATCTTGTTGGTTATGTAAGTGAACAAAGGCAAGAGTGAACCTTCAATTGATCAGTAACTCCATCTCTCAATGTGAGCAAAACACATCTCAGATCTTTCAATTTCACATTCTCAATATTCAAGTAACTCTCTGGGCAGTCAGGTATGAACTGATATTCCAAAAAGTAACATTAAGGAAAAAGAATAAATAACCAAAAAATAATAAGGATTAGCATTAGTTTGAAAATATTCCAACAAAATAAAATAATAAATCACATAATATGGAAATACCTTTTCAAAGTAAGGCCTCTTAAGACGTTTGCTAAGACTTGCTTCGTTTATTTTGAGAGCTTTATCGAGGCCAGTGATTGATAAGCAGATGGAGTCAAAAATTTTTCTGAGAGCTTTCCTCTTCAAGTTCAAATCTAAAACGGACTTTTGATTCTCTTTTATCAGCTCATTAACTTTAGCAGAAAACTTTTCTATTTTTAAATTTTCACTTTCGGACCAGTTAACCGAGCAAGCACTTTCCGGAACGTTCGGATGCTCCCTGAACGAGGAGGTCAGCTTGCGAGACAAATTTATATTTTTAAAAGAACGGTTCCGCCATGTTTCTTCGCGTTTTTGACATTGCTTGGCGCTTGTAAAAGCCATTTAAAATTTTAAAAAAGGGAAACCTTACAAACTACAATAAATTTATTCACTGATTTAAACGATTTTCAAAACAAAATCAAGAAATTACAATATATAACATCGTAACGTAACCGAAATAAAAATACACATAACAGACCGTTTTTTATAAACGCATTAAGCTCACAGCATTTAAAAGTAAACTCAAGTAAAAAATTATAAATTAATTAACTACATGATAAGAATTAACATTACATTAGTAAACACAATACTAAAAAGGACTAGTCGTAGCAATACATAACATTATATCAATACTATGTACACATACAAATGTCACACACACACACAAACACACACACAAAAGTTCATCAAAAAATAAAGTTTACCAAACAAATAAATCACTAACATTTGATATTATGAATCAAGAAGTAATAACTTAGAGCTCACATCACGACCACACTTTCACATTACACAAGCACACGGAAACGCTCACTATAAACTAAAAAAACACGATGTATGAACATTTCACACACTAAACAAACACCAATGTTGAAAAGAATAGGGAAAAAAGATGGCGGTTTAAAAAAAAGGATAAAATTTATGAAAATTAAATGAAAAATTAAATCAAATAAAAGGCAAGCTAAAGATACACAGCATCTAATACAGGACTGAAGTCAGGTGTGTTTAGACTGTTCATTCACGTCTGTACGTATGTATAATCATTTTTGTTTGTAATGGTTTACTCGTTCATGTTTGTGGATGTTCACCCGTTTATGATTGTGGATGTTCATTCACTCGTTTGTGTCTGCAATCGCTCGTCATGGAATTTTAAATTTAAACATAACAGATGTACGCTACGCTGTGACGATTAGGAAATAATTGTAATAACACGCATGTAATGGTCCCTTCTATGGTAACACAGAATCGACTGAAAATTTATACCACTAACATCACTGACCAAAAAAAAATTTAAAAGAAATGGAAAAAAAAAACAATAGATAAACAAAACGTTCGAACAAACAAACAACGAACGAACAAACAAACGAACAAGAAACATGATATTTAAAAAAAGACTGATAGCCATGAGGTAAATGAAAGAGGCTTCTTCTTAACTAGAACACTACTTCTATCTCCGCCAGTCTATTGATAGATGAAAAAAATGAATGAACGAACGAACAAATGAAAAAATAAATGAACGAAAGAATAAATAAATGAATGAATAAACGAATTAAATCAATCAATCAGCAAACCAATCTATCTATTTATCTACCCAGCAATCCATCTACCTCAAACTAGTTAGTTACTATCAAATATTTATAAAACCCAAGCTGAAACAAGAAAGTACAACGAAGAGTTCAACAACAAAAATATAACACCGTTTAAAAACATATTCTAACAGACATGATAAGCATGATTGATTTGCCTACTTAGATATATGTTTCATTCAATAATGATACGAACACACACACAGAGACACACTCACACACAAAGACAGAAAGATAAAAACACACTCAGCCACACACACAATGAAAACAAACATTTCTAACATGCACCAACAATCTTTATAGTTTTATTTATAGGTATGAACACCATAAATCCACCGCTCATAATGAATAATGATACAACGAGGAGAAATACTATAACTGACGGCTGCCTGCATTTATAACAAAAAACAACAGCAAAATATGCATTGTAAATTGTGCAACGGATAGTACCTAACAACACACACACACAAACACACACACACACACACACACACACACACACACAGACAGACAAACACAAATAACCGATGATGACTGAATAGAATGTTATGACTAAAGATGTATGTATATATATATATATATATATATATATATATATATATATATATATATAATTATATATATATACTATACACATATAAACACACACACACCATATATATACATACATACATACATACACACACACACACGAGAATGTATATGGGTATATACCTTGCTGAATAAATATACTGTAAAAAGCACAGAACGTATGTAAACCAGTCTATAAAACAATTGAATGAAACTGAAATAATAAATACAGAAGAATAAGAAGGGAGATAGAGATACAATAGAGCTATCCGTACACTATTACTACAATTTAAGGACAATAACAACAACAAAAAAATAATAATAATGATAATAATAATATAGAAAAATATGAAAATCAAAATACTCTAGAAAGTAGAAGCTGCAGCAAACTGAACACAGAAAATAATCATAACAACATCAATAATAATAATAATCATAATAATAATAATCACAAGAATAATAATAATCATGATAACAATAACAATCACGCGTCACGAGCAATATCTGGCGATAAATTTAATGCAACTGAATAACTCACTAATAGATAGATAGATAGATAGATAGATAGATAGATAGATAGATAGATAGATAGATAGATAGATAGATAGATAGATAGATAGATAGATAGATAGATAGATAGATAGATAGATAGATAGATAGATATACGTATTATTGAATTATTATTATTACTATTACAACAAATGGATAACAGTTATAACTGAACATGTGTGTGTGTGTGTGTGTGTGTGTGTGTGTGTGTGTGTGTGTGTGTGTGTGTCTCCTGAGTCAATATTTAAGCATTGTATGAATAGATGTATTAAAAGTTTGTTGCCAGTGTTTGTACGTAAATTTTCACGTTATAATCAAGTTTCAATTGATCAATCAATCAATCAATCAACTAGCCAATCAATCAATTAATTAATCAATCAGTCAGTCAGTCAGTCAACCAATCAATCATCTATCCAACCAGCCAATAAATCAACTAGCCAACTAACCAATCAATCAAACAATCAATATATCATCAATCAATCAATCGATCAATCAATCATCAATCAATCAATCAACCAACCAATTGCTAACAAACACTAAACAAATCAATGAAGCAATCAATCATTTTAATGGATTGCTTGATAAATCAATCAAACAAACAAAGCTAATCAAATAAAGAATCAATCAATCAATCAATCAATCAATCAATCAATCAATCAATCAAGCAATCAAGCAATTCCATCTATCAGATAGGGATTAAACATTTCAGAACAACAACCACGTACGACGTGTAAAAAAACTTGAAAAACTTAACGATATTGAAAAAAATATTTAAAAAAAAAATGAATAAAAATCGCGTGATCACTTTTATATAGCGCATGACTTTATGATATTAATAGTAAAAATTATCCCAAGATCAAATAATAATAATAAATAATTAAATAATAATAATTATAATTATTATTAATATAATTATTATTTAATTATTTCTATCTGAAATTTGAGTAGATAGAGAATTCAGATAGATAGTTGAGTACCATCTCGTAACACAATTTGTACTGCTCCTACACGAATTTTTATAAGTATTTATTATTAATATAATAATAATTATTTTTATTATTTACTATTAATGTTATTATTTATTATCGCAATATTATTATTATGTTATCATTATTTATTATATATTATTATACATATATATCAACCGACCTATACTAACCAATGTTGCTCAACTAGTAAGCAACCGACCAATCAATCAATCATCCAATTTGATCAATCAATCAATTAATCATCCAATTTGATCAATCATCCACTCACTCACTCACTCACTCACTCACTCACTCACTCACTCACTCACTCACTCACTCACTCACTCACTCACTCACTCGCTCACTCAATCAATCAATCAAACAATCAACCAATCAATCAACCAACCAATAAAACAATCAATCAATCTAGAAATCAACCAATCATTCACCCAATTTGATCAACCAATCAATTATTCTACTCACTCACTCCCTCACTCAATCAATCAATCCAGCAATTGACTAACATAATTCCTAATGATTGACGGCCTGTGATCTCTCATCCGACGCACTGATTGAAAAATGTCAACCTCCTGCTCATCCTTCAATCGCTCAATCACACAACTTATCGTCGCATACAGACCACTGTGCGTCACTCCATCCCTAAAATGTATTGTTTTGTTTGTTTGTTTGTTTGTATGTATGTATGCATGTATGTATGTATGTATGTATGTATGTATGTATGTATGTATGTATGTATGTATGTATGTATGTATGTATGTATGTATGTATGTATGTATATATGTATGTATGTAAGTATGTATGTGTGTGTGTGTATAGATATGAGCGTATGCATGTGCATTTACGTCTGTATGTCTGCATACGCATGTGTGAATGAACGAGTATCTATGTACGTATGTCTATTTGTTTGTTTGTATGTGTGTGTGTGTGTGTGTGTGTGTGTGTGTGTGTGTTTTGACTAAATTAAATTCCTTGCATGATTCATTGTGTAGCGCTATATTTACAGAGCAAATAAATAAAATAAAGAAAATTTATTCAGCATTTTTGGTCTTCAACCACCTGCAATGTATAATGATGGGATTGTTGCCGGTTTTGATCTGAGATTTCTCAACGTACTCCAGCATATTAATTAGGGTGTTTTTAAACGTGGCCAGCCCTGTGACGTCACAGTCTACGTCATTATTCTTATCACTGTTGTTGTTGTTGTTATTATTATTATTGTTGTTGTTATTGTTGTCGTCGTTAGTGACGTAACCCTTGTTCAAATGAGCTGGCCATGGAATATTCAGCTGGAAATGATTGACAGTTTGATAATGTTTTTCATTTTTGTTATGCTTGTTGTTGTTGTTACTGTTGTTGTCATCACTGTTGTCGCGTTGACGTTTAGCAGTGGTGTCGACATCGTCGTCACCACCGTCACCACCTGCATCTTTCTGACTGGCTAGTGACGCCTGGATCAGACAAAGAGAAAAAAGAAGAGGAAGAATTAAAACTTTAAAATTGAATCGAAACAGACAAAATAAAAACATAAGATAAAACAAGACACAGAGGAAATAATTATTTTAATTAAATAAATAATAAACAAAAACATAGAGAAGTAATACAAACACACTGACCTCTTCATCGTCAGAGAGGTTAAAGGTCAACTTAAGTTCTCGGACGGTGATGTGCTCGTTTTCCCTGTTCACCGACATGGCTTCGATCATGAATGGGCCACACTCGCACTCTTCATTCTCCTCTGACCAGTACTGTCCGTATGTCTGAGAGGTTTGGAAAATAATAATAATAATAATAATAATAATAATAATAATAATAATAATAATGGGAGCATGCTTTTATTTACCGAAAGAATAAAATCCAAATGAATTCAATCGAAAATTATTAATCACATATCAGAGTGTGAATGAGTGAAATGTAAAATACAATGTACGATCCTCTCATTCTCTTTGATCAACAATTGCTTGAAAGTAAAAAAAATATATATAATAATAACAACAACAACAACAATAATAATAATAATAATAACATTCCTTTGTCGGCCAATGTTATGTTATTACTATTTACCCAAAATTATTATTATTATTATGGCAAAATCTAAAATCACCAGATACAACGGAATCGAATCTTGAAAAAAATTAAGAAAAAAAAATTGAATCCAAAACCAAAAAAAAAACAATTAGAAAAAAAAACGAATTCGAGACATCCGACTAACTTGATCGTTTTCATCCCAGGGGTTCAGCATGATGAGGGTGCCACAGCGAACCTCGTACACCAACCTCCACATATCAATTACGGTGTGGGTCATTGGCATTTGGGTTATTAGGTAGGCATTCTTCTTTCTGTAACTCTGCCGTTGTCGTAGTTGAGGTTATTATTATTATTATTATTACTCTATAGAAAGACAGACAGACACGCAAACAGACAGGCACCCAAACAAACAGACAGACATCCAAACAGACACCCAAACAGACAAGCAGACAGACAGACAGACACCCAAACAGACAGACATCCAAACAGACAGACAGACACTAACATCAAGATAGACGGCATTTATGTAATCATTGGTTCCTTGCACTCTCGTCATCAGGTATGGTCTGTGGTTGTCGGCTGTTTGCGGATGACAAATACTTCGTTCAGGCTTTTGTTCAATACTACTACTACTACAGCCACTATTACTACTACTACAGTCACCACTACTACTACTACAATTACTACTACTACTCTTAATAATAAAATAATAACAACAATAAATGAATAAATAATTAAAATTATACAAAAGCCAAGCCATAAAAAATGTTGATTAGACATTTAAACAGCAGCGACACAGACCAGGTAATATATTTGGGTATCTGTTTTTCTCCTTATTCTCTTCTGAGTCTCCAAGTTTATAATCGTCTGGTTTGTCTTTGTAGGAGACTTTCGACAACATCTAAGAATAATTCAATCAATCAATCAATCAATCAATCAATCAATCAATCAATCAATAGATCACTAATTAGCCAATCAAGCCACTAACGTTATATTCCACTTTTAGCAACACCATCTCATCATTATCATCATCACCATCATCCTTGTTATTTTTGTTATTCTTATTTTTAGAAACGGTAGCCGGCTTTTCCAGCTTAGCTAGTTTCGTTTTCAGTTCGTGAAATTTTGTGGGAAATTCCGAGCTGGATATGATCGTGTTCTTAATGTTAAGGGCTTCAAGGAGGGCATCGTATACGAATATGTACTGGTCCTGCATATATATATATATATATATATATATATATATATATATATATATATATATATATATATATATATAATATATATATATATATATATTGTTCGATTGTTAGATTACGTCGGTTGGTCAATATATATACGTAATATATATATATATATATATATATATATATATATATATATATATATATGTGTGTGTGTGTGTGTGCGTGCGTAAATATGTGCGTGCATGTGTGAGTGTGTTTGTGTAAAAGCGTCCACAACTAAACAATATGTCTACACTTGAAGCGTTCATCCTTCATACAACTATCGACTCATTCACTCACCCGTCCATCTATCAATTCATCCAACCAAGCATCCTTCCACTGATTCACCCCTCCATTCATCCACTAATTTACTAACTGACCAGTGTTTGTATCATATTGACTCGATCCTTCCTCATATTGCTGGTGAACTGGAAAACGTCAATGGCCTGCTCATTGGCCGATTGGTCCAGCAGATAGTCCAGTGCTATGTAGGCCCCTGTCCTACCAACCCCAGCGCTGAAAATAATAAAAATAATTATGCTGAATAATTAAAAATTATATAATAAATTAAAATTATAATAAACAAATAAATAACAAAACGTTATAATAAAAAACCTGCAGTGAACGAGCACAACTCCAGGATGCGAATCATCATACTGCCTAACTTTCCGCCTGAATGAAATAATCGGCCACACCCTATCGGGTACCCCGTGGTCAGGCCAGGCTACATAATGGAACTGCTTGACGCTCCTGATGACGTCATTATCCTTGTGCCTTAGTTCAAATGTCCTGATGATGTAGTCCGTCGTCACTTCGACATCTCTCAAGGTCACGACGATGTCTCCGTAGAGTTTTTCTTCGTTTTCAACGTCGCTCCAGTACTGCTCGCACTTGACACGGCCCTTCTCGATCAGGTTCGTCACCATGACAATTCGTAGCGCGTCTACCTGCCAGACCATGCGCCACATGTCCTCCACTGTCCACTTGTTGCAGCCTGTGTTGTTGTCGTTGTGGTTGTGTTGTTGTGGTTGTGTTGTTGCGTTATTTTATGTCTGCCATTCTATAAATTATTTTGTTAATTAATTATTTTATTTAATAAATATCATTTTTAATAATAGATGAATGTTTTGATGAAAATGAGAAAGAGACACTGAGGTCTGAATAGGATGAACAACGAATGATGAACCTTGCGAAGCAATATAGGCCTTTGCTCTTTTGTAGCCCTGATGTGAATAATCAAGTCACTTTATCTCATTTGCATAATTAATTAATTTATTCATTAAAAATTTGCATTAATTAATTAATTAATTAACTGATTAATTAATTTTAATAATTTATTCAATATTCATTAACATACATCTATGTAGTTAGCGTTGATGTAGTCTGATCCGACGCCATCCAAAACAACGCGGGAGTGATCATCTGATTCATTCATTTATTCATTCATTCATTCATTCATCCATTCATTCAATACAGTACTAGCGTAATTATTTCATGTAAACAAATTTTATGCATAAAATTCTAAGCATATACTAAATGAATGAATGATTGATTGATTGAATGATTGATTGAATGAATGATTGATTGAATGGACGAATGATTGATTGAATGGACGAATGATTGATTGAATGGATGGATGATTGATTAAATAGACGAATGAATGATTGACTGATTGAACATACACGGAAGTATATTTATAAATCTATTTTTGTATCTGTTCTCGGTTTTGTTGCCTGACGTCGACGAGGCTCCGCCATTCATGTCTGGAATTTCCTAGAAAGTTATTTTTAACAACCTGTACAACAACATACAATGGAATACGCATGCATCTAACGTGTTTCAACTTAAAAAAAAATTAGTGTGGCATTTCAATCACCCAACCAGCCAATCAACCAACCAGCCAATCAACCAACCAGCCAATCAACCAATTAGCCAATCAACCAACCAACCAACCAACCGACCAGCCAGCCAGCCAACCAACCAATCAATCACACATACAATAGAAAAATACACAACAGAAAAACCTACTTTAAATTCTTTTCTGAGTAAAAAGCAGTCATCCTCCTTCCCTAACCTCACATACTCCATCAAGTCACTAATTTTTATTGGCCCCCTGTCAGTCGGAATTGATGGCGTTGGTATCTCCTTTAGCTTTGTGCCCCCATTTCTATTGCCATTTTCCGACAGGAATGATCTCGGATGGAGGAATGGGGGGTCCAGCACATCACTGATTTGGTCATCATGGTTACTGCCGGCGCCAGCAGTAGCTAAGGTAGTAGCGGAAGTGGCAGTTGTAGCCGCCGAAACTAGTAGATTGTTGATGTTTGGCATGTTTGGGTTCCTGATGTGTATGCTGTTTAGTTCAGTGGCTGAAAATAAGATTTTTTGCAAATTTAAGAAGATAGAATTCTAAGCGTAATGAAACTAGAAAAAAATGTAAAAAATAGCGCTATATAAATAATGTAGCAGAAAGATGAAGACAAAATAGAATACTAACTTGATATGACCATGTCTGAAGCTTGAAGTTTGCCATCAAGTTCGTTTTGAGGCAGTGAGTTGTACTTCTTTAGCTGGCGTCTGTGTAGTGCCAACTTACTTATTAGTTACTTATTAGTTACTCCGGCGCATTAGGCTTTTGATACATCATTTAATTTTATGTTTTCTAGACCGGTTTATTGTGGTTTACAAATACAACAAGGACAACAACAAGGACAACAACAACATTACCTGTATATGAGAACAACGAACACGACAAGAATTGTTAGTAGTGCACAGGCCACGAAACCAAACAACATGCCAAAGTCAATCTTCGATTGTTTGAAACTTCTTAGACTGAGTGCTGATAAAAAAAATGAAATAAATTAATAAACATAATAACAAACAAAATGTAACAAATAATAAAATAACAACCAACCAACCAACCAATCAATCAATCAATCAACCAGCCAACCAACCAATCAACCAACCAGCCAGCCAGCCAGCCCACAAACAAACAAACCTCCGTGAATTGTAGTGACGAACTTTCTATCGCTACTGCTGTCCAGTGGCTGATTGTTATGCGCAACGACCACAAACCAGTAGTCAGAGCTAAACTCCAAGTTTGTGATGTTGCGTGCGGAGACGAGATGAGAGTTAAACTCACTCCTCCATTCCGACGTCCCAAACTTCTGGTAGAGGATCTCGTAGTAAAGGATGTCGTCACAATTCGACTGTTGCTTGTTTAGAAGCTGTCATCAATGTTTGTTCATTTGTTCGTCGAGAGGTGTAGGTTAACCCCGACGCATGATGGTGAATTATAGTCAATAGAAAGATCAATTAGCTGTACTGATCCATCCATCCATCTATCTATCCATTTTTTCATTTATCTCATTCATTCATTCATTTATACATACCATTCATTCATTCATACATGCATCCAAATAATTTGGAAAATAAAATTAAAGTTAAACAAAATAAACGTGAAAAAAAAAATTTAGAAAAGTAATAACGATACACAAACA
>NW_008704785.1:670028-722997 GCF_000326865.2 Helobdella robusta
AACAAACAAACAAACAAACAAACAAACAAACAAACAAACAAACAAACAAACAAACAAACAAACAAACAAACAAACAAACAAACAAACAAACAATCAAACAAACAAACAAACAAACAAACAAACAAACAAACAAACAAACAAACAAACAAACAAACAAACAAACAAACAAACAAACAAACAAACAAACAAACAAACAAACAAACAAACAAACAAAAACATACAGTCCATTCGACGGAAACAACAGCTGTATTGGATTCAACATCTTCCCATGTTTGAAGTGACGTAATACTCGGCGACTCCGGGGCTGCAATAAAAATAATAATAATAACAACAACAACAACAACAACAACAACAATAATAATAATAACAACAACAATAATAATAACAATAATGGTAATGATGATGTTATTTATTTATATAGCGCCCAACTTTACACGCAATGGTTAATCAATTTGTAAACGAGTGCTTTGTGATTTAAGAGCTATTAAATCATTTGTAAGATTAATTAGTTGTATTGATCCATCCATCTATCTATCTATCCATTTTTTCATTTATCTCATTCATTCATTTATTCATTCATTCATTCATTCATTTAATAATCCATTCTTAGTCCCATTCATTCAAACTGGCTCACACAACCATTTACACACAGAAAAGAAAATTCTATTTTTTACACATACACCAATTAATTAATTCACTCATTAATTTATTTACTTATGCATTCATTCATTCAATCAACCATCAGTCCATCCACTAACCATTACACTTAGTCCTATAAGGAGGACTAATAGGAGACGTACCTCCAACAATTTCTTCATTTGTACTTAACATCTTCAAGATAGGTGTCACTCTGAACTCATAGAACGTATTCTTCTGTAACTTGTCAATCATAGCCTCTGTAAAACCGTGTCCGCGATGATGGTGATGGTCAATCGTTGCGGCAACTATCCAGAGGTCATCTTTGACATCGCTGCCACTACTACTACTGCTGCTACCACCACTACTACTACTAGTGGTACTGCTGCTGCCGCTACCGCTACTACTACTACTACTGCTACTGTTGTTGTTAGTTTTATCATTTTCATTAATGTTTTTCTCATTGTCATTTTTGTTGTTGTCATTACTTTCTTGGTGAGTGCTCTGTTTGTATTCAATGGAGTAATAGAGGTGGATGGCTTTGTCGAGGGGGGCCGTCCAGGTGGGCCACCTTATGATGATGTCAGTCATGTGCGACTCCTTTAGGGTAGGCTCTGATTTCAACTTTGGGATGGCTGATTGCATTAGGTTTTTTTTTCAATTTTTAGATAATTTTCAGGCTATAACATTTTTTGTGGTTTTATATAATTTAAATATAATATAATATAACAAAATATAATTTACAAAAACAGTTTTTCAAGTTTATAATTTCGAAAATAATAAAACAGGTACACCTAAAATGAACATCTCCCAAACACACACCTGTCTGACAAGTGGAGCCAACCCAGTTTGCATCACAACTCTGGGGGCACGAACCATTGACAATATGGCAGCTCGCGTCACCAGAACAGTGACAGCTCTTCAAACAACTCGGTCCAAATTTACCATCAGGACATTCTAAATAATTGTTAATAAATTTGTTTTTAATATTTAAGATGAAAATATATTTATAAATTATTATTTTTGGGGTTGTTTTATTTATTGAAACACTAACTTTCCTGGCAGCCAGGCCCCATCCAACCAGCAGCACACTCATTAGGACATTCACCAGATGCCTTGTTGCATGTTTTGCCATCTAGACAATGACACTCGTACGCACACATGCTTCCATAAAATCCATCATGGCAGACTTTTAGTATAAATAATTATTTTTTATGATTTCAATTCAAATTTAAGATAAAAAAATGACTAACCCATAATGCGAACATCACATAACTTCAATCCTCCTCTGAAAGTATTCTTAATGGAAAGAGCCCGTACAACAAGGGGTCCATTGATGCAGGTTATAATATGGTCCCGTTTGGTACCATTCTTGGGACCATAATTGCAAAGGGTCATCATAGTGGAGTTTTCTCCTGCTCGTATCTCTATGTTGTGGCCAAAAAATGTTTGACCTGCAAAACACAATAATTATTTTGATTAAACTCTAATGTTTAATAACTTATTAATTATTTATATTATTAATTATACAGAATAAAAATAAACATTTAAATGGTTTTTTTTACCAACCTGAATTAATGACAACAGCTGCAATAGGATATTTCTTATCCATTTCTACAATCCAATGTTCATCTTTCCCGGGGCCAGTATGACTGCAGGTGACTGCACTGTCGTCAATCGCAAGGCTAGAAGGATTAAGTGTGTTGGATAATGATGACTGACTGGATAGTTGCTGCAGGGCAACATTTCTGGATCTTTTCATCAATTCTGCAAGTGCATCTCCTGATAAAAATAAAATCGTAAAATATATGCAATGCATGGCTGACAAGAAAACGTTTGCTCGTAAATTCGAAGATTAATTTTGCAGTATGAAAGTGCATTGTTTCCAAATGAATGTTGGCATTTTTAAAAATCCATTAATAAATTAATCATCAAATCAAGCAATGAATGTAAATTGCAAACAAAGAAACTAACCATAACATTCGTGCAAATGCAGAAGTGCAGACGCCAAAAAAATTATTAACATGCCATTAGATTTAAAATCGCATGAAATCATTATTTTACGCGCAAAACATTGAAAATATATTATTTTTAAAAAAGATATTAACTGCTTAGAAGCAATTGTTTACTGCACGATGCTCGGTCTCTCTAAATGGCAAACTTTTATTTACAATTCCTTTGACCATTTAAATTAAAAACGGTTTTAAAACTAAATAATTAACGTTATTACTACAAAAATGTGAATTTTAAACATTTAAAATTGTCAAAAATAGAAAAAGTTCCATTTTTCATTGTAATGCTATTAATCTACCTTAATATCACCAATTTACTATAATCGACTTTATAATATCGTGCTAAATTGAGAAGTATTTTTAAAAGTAGACGATTTTTAATCACCTACTAGAAAAAGAACGGCCGCTTGGCAACTTAGAGTTAGGCTTAAATATGTCGGATTGGGTTGAAAGTCTTCACAATGCCAAAAAAACATGTCTAGTTCAAGACGGCTAGTATTCATTTGTTCATTTTTACGTCTTTATGATTACATTTTTTTTAAAAACCTTTTTTAAAAACTTTTATCAATTACCAATGAGGTTTCTAAGGACGCCATTCTTGTAATTTGCAATTTTATGTGCTTTAAATTTAAAAATCGGTGAATTTCAATTTATTGATATATTAACAATAGCCAAAAATTTGTTTATTTTATACTTTGTAGCAATAAAACAATAATGCATTGTATATTGTAATTATTTTATATATTTATTATTTTATTGGTATTCTCCACAAAAATAAAAATGGTTTTAACAAATTATGCTTATGTTAAACTTTAAAGCAAAACAAATTAATAATAACACATATTTTTAAAAAATTAGATATGACATTTTAACTTGAAATTTCAATTTTCAGATAAAGTATAAAATTTATTGTACAAATTTGTTCTACCTCTGACAGGCAAAAGAAAAGTCCACTACACATTTGATGATGGCAATGAAATGGTAGAAGAATATTCATTAAATACTCATGATTTAATTGGTTAACTTTTTTTATCAATATTTTAAAACTTATATTAATAAAAGAATTAATAACTTTTTTAATTTTTACTATTCCACACATTCATTTAAATACTGATTGATATTTAAGTTAGTGAGTTGGATTTTTTCAGTTAGGAAACACAAAAAGAAAACAATGACAGGCAAAGAATGTGATTGGGAGTTTGAAGTTGGTCAAGAATTTCAGTCAAGACTCATTGACACTAGTGGATTTGCAGAAAGCGTTGAAAACGTAATTACTTTTTTTATTTATTTCACACATATTACCAATTATTTTTAAAATTCAGTGATTTTATTCATATTTTAAAAGTTATCAATTTTACGAAAAATGTTTATTTATTGTTTCTGCAATTATTTAAAGCCCATTTTCACAAGAAAAGACACAAAAGAATCATTTCAATGGCGAATTAGGAACCTGCCTTATCCAAGAAATATTTACGACATCAGTATTGAGAATAATTTCATAATAGTCAAGACAACTAACAAAAAGTAAGTTCACTCAATTTTTTTCATATCCATGGCTGTATGATTGTGAAAGTTAAGAATTTTCTTTTATTCATTGTTTATATCAGAGTGCTAAATTTGACTTTTAGTTAAGTTGCGTTATAATGCCATACATACAAATTGAAATCATTAATCATTTGGTATAAATGTGAGGGCCGCATTGAGAGCTATTTTACCTTTGAAGGGCCGCATATGTACTTAAATAGTAAATTTTTTCGACTCGGGGAAGAATTTTATAAGATTTGTGGTTCCTTTTCTGGTCATAATGTCTGGGGCTATGACCTTTTTTCTTGGGAGCAAGGCCTCGCGGGCCGTAATTTGCCAACCCCTGGTATAAAAATTCTATTCTATTGTGTCTAGTCTAGCATTGTAGGTATGTTTCCTATTAAAATTTCATCCCAGGTATTATAAAAGGTTCTCAATCCCTGATATGGTGAGACTGAATCTAAACATTGATCGGTCTAATTTGTCCTATGATCATTTCAACAACACTCTTATCATTACAGTTTGTATTTCGATTATTTACACTAAAAAATTGTTTAAAATTAGCTTCAAGTTAAATTAAAAAAAACCTCAAATTAAATTTAACTTGAAATGTATTCCTAATAATTATAAAATGATCCTTTCACAGTACAAAAAGCCTTCAAAAGTTTTGGAACACGAAAGAAATATAATAAACGAGATCAAAAAAGCGAACAAAAGTGGCGAAGGAGATGTGGAAATGTGTTCCATTTGCTGAATTCCTTGTTTAACTGACTATAATACTATTATTTCGTTAATTTACTCAATATTTCTTCACATTTTTTGTGATTTTACCGTTTTTTTTCTTGTATGTCGCTGCAAATTGGTATTTGGGCTTTTAATGAATAAATTAATGACGAATCGCACATCACTGATCTCACCTTGGCACCTTAATTCAGGTGTTTGATTAAATAAACAGTTATGGATTGAAACATTTTTCTTGAAAAAAAAAGATGGATCGCGACCAAAATATTTATTTTTATTTTTTTAAATTATTATTTTTATTATTCGTAACAACGTTTGCACGCTTCGAAGTTTCTGCTCGTTAGTACAATTTTTTTAACCTACCTACCTATGTATGATTTATCTTTCTATACAGTTATAGAGATTCTATAGTTCTCTATGCGCACCTGGCTGCTATACCAACTAAACTGAAATGATCACAAATTCAAACTTACCGAAAATTTTCAATAAATCATTTGGTGTTGAGACACTTCATAAAACAAAATTAATTATTTTATAATATAACGCGACGTCTTTAAATATATATATATATATATGTATATATATATATATATATATATAATATACAAAAACTTAACATAAATTTTAAAATTACAGAATACCCTGATTTACAACCCCAGTCTGCCATAAACATCACCGATCCTTGTCAATATCCCATTCCAGTTGGGATCGAGAAGTACTACATTCCAGACAGCAACTTGTGGGCAACTTCTCTGACCAACAAAGCTAGGGAAGCCAGATTTGCCAGACTGCGTGGATGGAAAGGTTGTTGTGGAAAGTTGTTACAAATTAATAAATTTTTTTCTCTGCGAAACATCATCCTTTTTTTCCTTTATTGTAGAGTGCACTTTAATGCTAACTGTTGAGAAATTAAATTCAAATACTACAAACGTGATTTTTGTAAAGTATTATTTTTCAAACTTGAATAAAATTTATAATAAAATTTCAAATTTTGAATTTTTTTTTGTAAAAGGTGGAGGCGCCTGGACAGCAGGGACGTCAGACTCAAACCAGTATCTCGGCATTGATTTGGGCTACAGGCAGGTCATAAAGTTCATAGAGACCCAGGGTAGGAGAGGAAGTAATGAATTTGTACTGGAGTACTACGTCTGGTTCTCCGATGATAACACTACATGGAGAGTCTACACTAATGAATATGGAACGCCGATGGTGAATGCCGAATTGTATTTTATTTCATAAAGATTGGTTTTATTTATAGATCTGCTGTAAATTTACTCCGAATTCTCAAACGTGAAAGATAGTTTGATTGTTTCAATTGCTATGTCTAATATCTGTCTACTATTTTTTAACTTTAACTTCACTCTAACTCATCTGGGGTATGAATAAAAAACATCCAGCAACTGAAAAAAATCATCATCTTTCATTCTAAATCTATTTTCAAACCCAAAAAATCCTAGTTATTCCAAGGCAACACAGACGACAACACGGTAGTACGTAACTCTCTACCATACCAGCTGATAGCTAGATACATTAGGATCAACCCGCAGAGATGGAATAGATTCATTTCACTCAGAGTTGAGCTACATGGCTGTAGATTTGGTTAGTCAGTTAGTTGTGTGCAATTTTGGTAAAAAATTGTAACACAAACACACACATGTACGCACACACACTCACACACACACATGATAGGTTTAAATGTTCTATCATTTCATTATACAGACTCAGACAGCGCTCGATTTACGGGTGAATCTCGAATAACCTATGACATAAGTGGGCCAGGTCACTTCGTCCAATCACGGACCGACCTACTAAAGTTTCGTTTTCGAACCACCCAATCAGAGGGCTTGCTGTTCTACGCGGATGGCAACCAGGGAGATTACCTGATTGTTGAAATGCTGAGAGGAAAACTTTATATCAACTATGATCTTGGTTTGTGTTTGAGTTTTTATTCCCTTTTTTCCGTTTATACTTTGGTATTTTTGGTGCATTCATTCGTTTGTTCGTTCTTTCGGTCATTCATTCATTCGTTCGTTCGTTCTTTCGTTCGTTCACTCGTTCAAAATTTTTCTTTGTAATTTCAAACTACATGCTACTCAATAAAATGAATATAAAATGCTAAAAAAAACACCACTACAATTAACACCAATACGTAAAACCGTACAATCCTACCCACCAAATAAATTCCTAATCGGTAATCAGGATCGACAGCCGAGGAGACTGGGGACACGACGACGAGGGCCGGAAGTTTACTGGACGATAATCAGTGGCATGATGTGGAGATCGTCCGAGATAAGAGGTACATCACTGTCAGTGTGGACAGGATGAAGATCAACAACGTCACCCTTGGAGATTTCATCCAACTAGATCTTGATAAGCAGGTTTATAATTGTTGTTTTTTTCTTAGTTGGTTGTTGGATTTGTTGTGTTTAGTATTTTTTTTGTTTTTCATTCATTCATTTATTTATTCATTCATTCATTCATTCATTCATTCATTCATTCATTCATTCATTCATTCATTCATTCATTCATTCATTCATTCATTCAGTCAGTCAGTCAGTCAGTCACACATTCATCCATCTATCCAACCGCCATTTTTTAATTTTTTGTTTTTCATTCCGTAGATCCATCTTGGAGGCATAGACAACTTCCTGCAGCCGGGCAAACGTTTGAGAACGCGGGAAAACTTCACCGGATGTATGGAGAACGTCTGGTTCAATTACATGAACATGATACAAGACTCGAGAACCAATCAGAAGAGGTTCACCGTCTATGGTGGTATTACCTACGGCACTTGTCAGGTCGGTCGGTTGGTTGGTTGGTTGGCTGGCTGGTTGGTTGGTTGGTTGGTTGGCTGGTTGGTTGATGAATTGGTTAATTGACAATTGGCTACTTGATAATCGATTTTTTTATTAGTTTTGGACACGCAGACACGCACAAATGCATATACACAGGCAGGCGCATACATATTTTGACATACACGAACGCACATTACACACACGCCACGCGAACACACACACGTACACACACACACACGTACACACACACACACACACACACACACTAACCCACACACAGTCGGAAATTGTGACCCCAGTATCGCTACCGTACGTTGACGCCTACATTGAGATAACTGACATGTCACCAGATAGAAGGATTAGGATAACGTTTGATTTCAGGTCCTACAACAAGGACGGACTGCTCATCCTTACCAATCCAACTCCTGGAAATCAGAGATTCATTGTTCGTTTGTTCATTTTATTCTGTCGTTGTTGTTGTTGCTGCTGCTGCTACTGTGGTTGTTGTGGTTGTTGTTGTGGCTGTTGTGGCTGTTGTTGTTTATATTTTTATTAACCGACTGATTGATTGGTTGTTTGATTGGTTTGTTAATCTAACGATCGAATGACTGACCGGCCAATCAACTGACTGACTGACTGACCAGTTGAAATTTCTCAATTCATTGGCCAAACATTTTGAAGTGATGAATAATATTTTGAGAAATTCAACTACATTCATTTTAAAATCATTTAATGCGTATTAACATTTATTTTGTTTGTGAAAAAATTTATTTATCCAATTTTATATTTACAATTTATTTTTAAACATCACATAGTTTAAACTAAACGCTGACGGTCACTTCGAGTACAGCATACAAACAGATAAGGACCCTGTGGTTCACAACGTTATCATCAATCGTTCGTTCTTATTACTATTTTCTAAACTTTTCCTTTTAATTTTTGTTTTAATTTCAAAATATTCTCACCATTTCCACTAACAAATATCTCACAATAACCATTGCCTACATCTCAACCATTTCGTCACCAAATTATGCCATAACAACCTTGACATTACCGCTACTACCACTAAAGTTGTGGCCACTATTACATCAACCACGCAAATCACAGGTGACCCCTTAGCCGAGTCCTCTTCCTTTACTGACGGCTTGTGGCACAGCGTAGACATCGACATCATAGCCAGCCAGGATAGGACACCAGGGAGGGTCAGTGTCACAATTGACGGTCTGTCCGATATTTCTGAGAGGCAGCTGCAGTTTATGAGTTCTACTGCTTTCTATATTGGAGGTTTGTTGGCGTTTGATTGGTCGGATATCTGATTGGTCGGCTATCTGGTTGGTCGGATGTGTGATTGGTCGGCTATCTGATTGGTCGGATGTGTGATAGGTCGGCTGGTTTGTTGATTGGTCGAAGAAATTTGTGTCCGAGTCAGTTTTTCCATTGGTCAGTTAAATTAATGACGTAATTGGACGGGGAAACAGCGTATTTCTTAAAAGCGCCTAATCATACATTGCAGGGACAGCGTTCGAACCGTAAATTATGCTGTACGTAAAGTATGCTGATTGTATACAATATTCACCGAAATTCTATGCTGTTTTGTAGTTCCACTTTATACCATGCAGCTTTTAACGAACGTTATTTTCGTAAATTTCAATTAAGACGTTTTACAAATAGTATTTGTATTTCCATATTTATTAATATTAATTATCTTAATTATAATAATTATTTTTATGATAATTAAAGGGAAAGATGATGCTGGAGGGGAGACGGGGTTTGTTGGTTGCTTACGAAAGCTCTACGTTCAAGGTCAGTCCATGTTCACAATAGACAACAACCAGGCTAATGCCAAGCTGATTGGAAAGATCAAGTTTTCACCTGGAGCTGTTAATGGTACCTGTGCTATTCAAGATAGGTTGGTCGGTTGGTGGGTTGGTTGGTTGGTTGGTCGGTTGGTGGGTTGGTTGTTTGGTTGGTCGGTTGGTGGGTTGGTTGATTTGGTTTTCAGTTAACCGTTTGTTGATTAACAAGATTTTTTTTACTCAACTGCAGCATTGTTATTAAGTGAAACGCGATAGAGGATAATTATAAAACTGATTGACGCCACCCCATCAGGTGCGATCCGAACCCATGCGAGCACGGTGGCTTGTGCTCGCAGAGCTTCGAGACGTTCCAATGCGACTGTGGAGATACTGGATATGGGGGCGCAGTCTGCCACAGATGTTGGTTCTATGGGATGGATGGATGGATGGATGGATGGATGCATGCATGCATGCATGGATATATAGATGGAGATGGATATATAGATGGATTGATAAATAGATGGATTGATAAATAGATAGATGGATGAAGAGATGGCGGCTAAATTAAACTGTATTTATTTATCTAATTAATTAATTAATTAATTATTGAACAATGTCATCCTTGCAGCGAAGCACTTGATTTCATGTGAGGAGGCCAAGTGGTTGTACTACTTGGACGGCGAGATAGATATAACGATTGACATTGACGACTCCGGTCCATTGTTACCCTTTAAAGTGCACTGCAACTTTAAAGGTACTTGTTTTTGGAACCTTATCTAATTTAATTCACTCTAATCGTGATGATTTCAAGCATCCACCAAACTCAAGCAACAACAACAACAACAACCAAACAACACCATCACCACAAACCAGATAGCATCAAGTTAGACTCGGACGCCTTACAATACGACGAAACCGTGATGGCACTCTCCCACGATTCCACTGGTACCATGCTGGTGGACGGGTACCAGGAGCCCGGGGCCTACGTGCGCAAGATCATATACGATGCCCAGAAAGAAGAGATTGATGAGATTGTAAGAAGGGCCCAGAGGTGTGAACAGTACATCAAATATACATGCTTCCAATCGAGGCTGCTCTCTGATGCAGGTTGGTCGGTCGGTTGGTCGATGGTTTGATGGTTGGCTGCTGTGATTGGTTGATTGGTATCAGGACGGTTGATTTGATTGGATATCATCTTCATCTTCCTCTTCCTCATCATCACACCTCACCCAAATCAAACCACGTGACCGATAGGCATAGCCGATCTGAACAGGCCGAGCTGGGGTTGGTTCGTAGGTAAAGAGATGACAGTTGAACGGTACTGGGGGGGCTCGGCCCCGGACAGCCGCAAGTGCGCATGCGGCCTGAAAAACGAGTGCAAGTACATGGGCAGTCAGTCCAACAACCCGTGCAACTGTGACGCTGGCATGGCCCACGACGACGTCTTTGACGACGGCTACCTCTCCGAGAAGGACAGACTGCCCGTCAAGGAGCTACACTTCGGAGATACTGGCGTCATTGGCGACGAGAAGTGGGGCAAGCATGATCTTGGCCCTCTCAGGTGCTCCGGAGATGGTACGTCTCTCCTGCTGTGTCTACCAACTAAATAGATTAATTAATTAATTAATTAATTAATTTGATTAATTAATTTGATAAATTGATTTTTCTTCGCACGCGTCCGACTCACCAGCTCTGTACACGAACGTGGTGACTTTTAGAAAAGAAGACGCGACCCTCGAGCTGCCCACCTACCCAGGGGCCGTATCGGGGGATATCAGGTTCCAGATCAGGACGACAGCTTCGGACGGCATCATACTTCAGAACACTGGGCCCTACAACTTTCTGGAAGTCAAGATTGTCTGTTAGTTTTGTCATCATCACGTTATCGTACGGTCACCACACACAATCATCATGATCATCGTCATCATCATGATCATCATGATCATCGTCGTCATCATCATCATCGCCACCGTAGTTGGAAACATAATACAGTTTCGTTTTGAAGTTGGGAATGGCATCCAGACATTGGAGCTGCAGACGTCCTATCCTATCAATGATGATAATTGGCACACTGTCCAGGTACTGATGATGATTGTGATGATGATGATGATGTCAAAGATGATGACGATGATGTTGTTTTAGATAATGCTGATAACCGTGAAGAAGATAATGATGAAGATGATAATAAAAATAACAATGATGATGATGATAGTAGTAACTTTTTCCCGCCATAAATTCAGATCGAGCGGAACCGGAAACAGGCGATGTTGAGGGTTGACCAGCAGTCCCCAGTGTACCTGGACGAACCTGTCGACCAGGAGTTCAGGCAGTTCAACCTCACCAGCAAATTAGTTGTCGGTTAGTTGACTGGCCTGGCAGGGCTCAACTACTCTTTTATATACAGTTTATCTTTTCATTCTGTGTGTGTGTTTGTTTGTTTGTCTGTCTGTCTGTTTGTCTGTTTTTTTTAATTTGTCTTTGTTTGTCAAACAACTCACCACTTGACAAATCACTTATGAACAACTACCGAAGAAAAAATGTTCACATCCAACACACGAACACACACATCACACACACATCACACACACGTACACACGCACAGGTGCAGCAGTAGATTACAGTCAAGGTTACGTAGGTTGCGTTCGGGGCTTCCAAGTTAATGGTGTCCTGCAAGATCTGATGGGCATTGTCCAGAGAGGAGAAACTACTTATGGGGTGTCACCGGGTTCGTTACTCACTCTCACTCTTTCTCTCTCTTTCTCTCTCTCTCTCTCTTCTTTTCAATCAATCACTTGATCAACCAACTTCCATGATGCAGGTTGTGTACAGAAATGTTCAAGCAACCCATGTTTCAACGGTGGCATCTGCGTGGAGTACTACTCGAGGTATTGGTGCGATTGTGCCTACACCTCTTTCAGAGGATGGAACTGCGGAAGAGGTTAGTTGGAGTAGGTGCTGCTGCTGTGGCAGCTGATACAGCTGCTGCAGCTGCTGTGGCTGTAGCTGCTGCTGTGGCTGCTGCATCAAATGCTGTAGCTGCTGTGGTTGCTGCTGCTGCTGCAGTTTTTGTTGTTGTTGAGCTGGTAGTTTGTTAGTTTCATTTGTTTTTCATTCATGCACTCATTCATTTACCCATCAATCCATTTATTCATTCTTCCATTTATTCAAAGCACGAAATTTAAAAGTCTACTTACTCAACCAACCAATCAGAAATCGGAGTGACTCTGCAGCCTAACAATATGATTCGCTGGGAGTTCGACCAATTGTCTGGCGACATTTCAACCACGGAAGAAGAAATCATAATTGGTCAAAATTATGACTATAATATAATAAATTAATTATTAATCAACATTGTTGTCATGTTAAAAATGATAATAATTAATGTTAATTACATAAAATAATTGTGTTTAATTTAATTGATAATTATTTTTAAATTATATTTCCAGGATTTTCAACTCAAGAGAAGCATGGCCAGTTGATGTATATTAGAAGCCAGAACAAGCCATACGATTATATGTCCATTGAAATGAATAACAATGGTGTGTGCGTGTGTGTGTTTGGTTGTGTGTGTGTGCGTGTGTGTGCGTGTGTGTGTGCAAGTGCTATAATCATTTTTTCCATCATCTTCCTCATCTTCATCATCACCATCATTATCACCATCATCATCACCATCGTTCCAATCCAGGTGGGATAAAGGTCATCATAGACGTGGGGTGGTTCCGTGATGAGGTCAACACGATCCTTGACCCCTACGTTGACCTCGCCAACAGCCAGCAGCATGTCGTTAGGGTGAAGAGGACCAACCAGGGGACTACCCTCACCATTACGGTTGTTTGTCTGTTTGTCTGGGTGGTGTTTGTTTGTTCGTTTCGTTTGCTTGTTTGTCTCTTTCTTTCTTCCTTTCTTTCTTTCCCTGATTGTTCATTCATTCGTTTTATTTTCAATCGTTCATTCGTTTGTTACATCGTTCGATTTGTTTGTTTATTCTTTGTTTATTAATTTATTTGCTGATATTAAAGATCAAAATGATGACTATGATCATGACAACGACGATGATGACGACGATGACGATGGTGACGACGACGATGACGATGATGATGACAGGTTGATGACTACCCTCCGACGAGAAAAGATTGGACGGACGTTCCGAGAAACGCTGACACCAGACTGGACAACCCAAGGTACATCTACTTCGGAAGAAATGGTCTGCATCTTTTCTCTTTTTTTTTTCTTGAAATTTTTTAAATATTTTTAAATATTTTATATTTTACTTGTTGGTCGTATTAGTAATATATAACATATGATTGTGCTAATAATATGTATAATATGATAGTATAATATATTATAATGTAATAAAATATAATTTAATATAATATAATTTAATATAATATAATATAATAACATTATAGTAACATAATATAATAATAGCAGTAGCAGTAATCATCGTCCTAATCGTCCCCACCATCATTCACCATCACAACCATGACCTTTGACACCGCCCTTTCAAACAGAAACCACACCAGCCGGACTGGGGTACAGGGGTTGCTTGTTCAGGGGCCAGTGGGATAACCAGTTCCCACTCAAAAGAGTTTTCCAGGATCCCAGAGGGCCTAACGTCATCGTCGAACCACCCGGTAAGACTACGTGTTTGTGGGTGTCTCTGTGTGTGCGTGTCTCTGTGTTTGTGTGTGTATGTGTGTGTTATCACATAAAATGATTTGACTTTTTGTAGGTTCAGTTCGAGAGGACATGTGTGGTTTCGAGGAGTACAGCTTGGCTCCTGACGTCATGGAGTTCCGGCCGACCCCCTCCCTCCGTTTGAGCACTACCACCCCGTACTGGGGAGATATCGGGTCAGGCCAGATGACCATTGGTGACCAGGCTCTTCTCGGAGGTTCGTGAGATGATGAAAATGAGGATGAGGATGATGATGAGGATGATGATGATGATGACGATGAAGATATTTTTTAAATCAATTCATTTGATTCTTTTCGTTCTGACATGTTCGTTTGATATTTGCGTTTGGCTACTGGAAATTACAAATTTAAAATTAACCAGCCAATCAAAATCATCGAAACTAGGTTGCATCGGTGTCTTCCTTATCCTATTGGGCGGAATCTTCTTCCTCTGCACCAGATACTACTACAAACGCAAGCGCGAATACCGAACGTACGAAGCCAAAGATGCCGAATACTTTGACAATGCCGATTATGCCCTGGTTATCGGTTCCAACAAACAACCGGAAGTTACCACTAAGAAAGAATATTATATTTAGTTGCATGGTTGATTAGCTGGTTGGTTGATTGATTGGTTGATTGATTGATTGATTGATTGATTGATTGATTGATTATTACTGATTAGCCAATTAACTATTTGTTTGACTGTTGAATTGCCCCGATATTTAGATGAATTTTTCAATATTCTACAATAAATTTTTTGAACTTTAACCTTAACCACGGACTCAACCTTTATATTTAATTATTATTTGACCGATTTTTTTTCAACTGGCCATTTTTAACGACACTACACGGTTTGATTGACCATTACTACCGCCATATTATTATTTCTAATTTTTATAAACATCGTCATAAATATTATGGTTATAATATTATTATATTATAATATTAATATAATAATATAATATAATTATAATGGTTATAACTATTATTAACAGTTTTTTTTTATATTTCACTGTTGCTGTTGTGTTTGTCATTTCTTTGAAATGAAAAATAAAAACTGACCACCTAAAGACAGGTCTCGTGCTATCAGTTTAACACAACGTATATCTCTATTCACAACGCCACAAGCAGTTTTTATTTTCAATTCCTTTAGATGAAAATTTCAAAAGTTCGGCTTGTAAAGCCAGTTAAGCGGTAAGCACATCAAATGATTAAAACATCCATTTGGTGGTTTTGCTGCTTATAACCAAAAACTTCTCCAACATGATGAGATAGACTGATCGTAAATGATAATATACATAATATACACAGCGTCCGTAAAATTATCAAATTAAACATGGGTCTATTATAATTTAAAGAAGTTACATTGACGTATCGTGAGATGCGTGCTAATTTTTACGAGAAAAGCGCTGACAACGAATGCAAAATCGACATAAAAATCGTACGATGACATTTTAAAATATGTGTAAATAAAGTTGAGAATTCAGTTTTTCCATCAGCCAGCAAGCATGCTGTCAGTTGGATTTCTGTCTAAACTTCCCCGCGTATCCCGAGATGAGCATGATGAAGAAATCGATGAATTCCAACATCGTAAGGACGCTGGCGCCGAGTAGTAGGCCAAGAAAGCCGCCGATCTCGCTGAAGAGACTCAACGATTGGAAACTTACCTGCTGTTGGATGTGTTCGTAACTTAGCTCCTTGTAGAAGATGTCCAACTTTATGAAGTTTTCTCTGCCGTGTGATGTAATGTGATGTGGTGTGGTGTGGTGTGGCGTGCTTCACAGCTCCAAGTTAAGTCGTAAGTTTCGATAAAAAATTTTTGTTGCAGTACAATTATTATTTCATGATTTATGATCAGAATTTAAAAATATTAAATCCCAACATTTTAAACATTCCTACTGAGATAGAGTCCTACAAAGTACTAATTACTGACTCTACCAATGAAAAAGAATAAAATGAAATTCCTACTTAATGAAACTTTCATCGAACTTTCCCTTGGCCACATATTGCTCCAGGTTCTTTTTCAATTCGCCTACACCAGCATCGAACTCTTTAGAAGACCTCACTATCTTACTCTGGACGGACTGGACCGCTTCTTTGTAGCGATCAAAGAGAAGTTCAACTATGCCAACGACAGCGCTGGACACGTTGCTGTTGAGAATGGAAAGTAGTTGGCAGAGGCGAGAATTCGTTTCATCTTCAACCAGAGACCTCGCAACTTTTACTAGCTCCAGTTTTTCAATTTGCACGTTGTTCAAGGGAGGCACCACTAGCAAGAACGCATTTCTGAAAAAACCGCTCACGTGATTTTGAGTGTCGATTATTTTCGTAAGAAGTTGCTGTAGATCGGAGAGGAAGCTTTGCATTTGCAAGTTCAAAGTTGTCTCCAACGATTTTATCATTTCCGATTTAAAGAACATATGTATGTCGGTCTTTGTGACGTTGTTTTCATTGCTGAGGAAATCGCTGAGGATCGAAGTTATAGGCTGGGCGAGCTTCTCAATGCTTTCCAGCAATTCGAAAGCTCGACTGTGCACAGAAATTTCAACTGAGGTCAGCGTGAGGTGAGAGTGCAGGGCGGAGTTCATGTAGTTGACGAAGAAGTTGTAGTTCTTATTGAACCATTCATTTTTTAGGAACCAGTGACATGGAATGAACTTTTCAACGGTTATCGAAACATTTGAATAACTGTTCAGCTGATAAAAGTTGTAAATATTTCTTGCTATCACCAACTTCTCAGTCCAGTTGGTTGAGTTGAGGTACATGGGCACTTGGACTTCAATGACATCTTTCAACAAAGGGATCCAGAATGATTTGGCATCTTTCAGTAGATATACACATTCATGATGACTTGTATTTGTTTGCCAGTCAACCGAGGTTCCTTCGAACAGTGTGGAAACAGTTTCGTTGTATCTCTCATCACTTTCCAGCAACATCTTGAACGAGTCGTTCGCGTACACCTCCCACCTTTTCAAGCTGGCCTTCCTGTAGAAGAGATAAGTTTTCTGCTGCGGGTCATCATCTGCACACGTCTCGGCATGGATTGACTTCTCATTTTGATGTCTTTCTGCTTCCATCTCCGCTTTCGAACAAATCTGCAACTTCAAAATCAAACGACTGGAACTCAAGTTATCGGATAAATCAAAAAATGCGGACAGTCCGTCATGAATGTCGTAAACCAAGGTGATCCAGTGCGAGAAATCGGGCTGGGTGTTGGTGAAGAGAGGGATCTTAGCGTTGAAACTGTGGTTAGTTAGTGCCAGATCGTTCGACAGAGCTGTGTAGTTTCGAACGTAGGAGATCGAAGTTCTTCCTCGGGAGTCCATCCTCCTGCAACTCGATGTAATGGAGTTTTTGAAGTTGCTCATAGCTCTTATCACCTTGTCCATCATGCGAACGTTGTTGCTGTTTGCAATGTTGTCGATCCTGGCGAACGTTGATCGAGCTTTCTCGTAGCTGAGACGACATTTCGTAGATGTAAAAAATTTTCAAAAAAAATATCATTCACAGAATTATTACGTAAAAATTTGCCTTCACTGAAAATTAAAAAAATTCAAGAAAGTTCGCACAGAACCTGGCATTGATTCGAGAGACGTCGATGGGCTGACCTCTGTCGATCAACGTTTCGAAATCGACCTGCGAGATGGCTGCGTAGGAGAGGGTGGGGTCGTAGTTGGTGATGGAGCATGGCGAGGAACATTCGCATTCCGTGTTCACAAACTTTCCAGGTGAGGCTGCAAAATTTTTTAGTTTTCACTAGTCTATCGTGATTCCGCATCTACTTTTATTTCTCCGTAGACCCACTTCAGTTGTACATTTAACAATTTGAAATCTCTCAACAACAAATATTTACTTTTCAGTTTTTTGTCATTTTTTTTCAAATAAATTCAAACTTATTCAAACCTGAGTTTCTTCTAACGCAGAGAAACAGAGTGGCGAAGCTGCACATCTCTGCAGAAAGGAATTAGGAGCCCGTTTTTATATTTTAGGTGAAATTTTAATTAATTTTTCAATGAAAATGTTAACGATTTAAAATACTGACGGTCTTTATATTTAGTGGGCGGTAGCATGTGCAGGTCCCGACAACCACACCTGGAAAAGACATCGTTGGATATGCACCTCGACAAACAAGCAGACCTTGTGGTCGAATTTTTCTATTTTCGAGAAATGAAAAATAAAATTGTGAATATATAATTTTCAAAAACTGGTGTGATTAATTTTTTTTAATCCAAAATTTATTCGGCAAAGACTGCTAGAGGATCAAAATAAGTAAGAATTACTTTGTGCAGGCTACCCATAACTAAATAATGTCTCGTGATTTTAGTAAATTATAAAACTCGTTGACATACAAAAACAAATAATAGAACGAAAAACCCTACTTACTAGACACGTTCCATAAGGTGCTTCCAGGTTCTCAATCAGTTGTTTCTTAACCCCAACAAGAACGTGCGAGCCAGGTGACACGGCGAAACCAAGATCACGAACTTGTGGGATTTCTCGCGGGTCATGTAACAATAACTTGCGATATAAGACAGATTTTAGGTATAGAGGGAGTTTAATGAAATGTACACTGATAATTAAAACCAGTGAAATGTTAAAAACTTCTCTCAAGAGTAACCTTAACACCGGACTCGTGATCCGGCCCAATCATGTATTCATACTGCTCAATGTTTAACATGACACTCAATCCGGATCTCGCGCCAGATCTGACGACATTCAGACGATTGTGAGCGTCACCGTTGAATTTGTAACAGACGCCAAAATCGGTGAGAGATGTTGTAAAGTTGTCATCCACATTGCAGTTTCTCCCATGCCAGGTGCAGCTAGAGTTGGTTGGGATACCATTTTCTATGTTTTTCACACATTTTTTTAGTTTTTTTTTTCAGAGTTATCAACAACAAATACAAGCTGTAATGCATGAAAATACATGCGAATCAAAGCACCACACACACAAACAGTGCATGCGATAGACAGGGGTTTCGTTGCGTTCAAACTCGGTCACCGCAACAACACTGCCAGACAACTTACACCTTAAACCACCGCACACCATTTATTTTACAAATATTTCTCATTTTAAATGTAAAATCAATAAATTTTTAATAAAGAAAAATTTACTAAAAAATATCGCGAATACGTAACCTGATTAGGAAATCAAGCTTCTGGTGGCTAGTGGTCAAAGTAAATTCCGTGGCATTCTGATTATAAATGGACACACCGGGTGGATATAATTCAGGGTTAAAGGTCAATCCCTGATTGTCGGCCTGCTCCCTCCTCCGATTGGGCTGAAGTTGGGGCTTGTCATTCTCAAGTTTGTAGACCTGGCTTATGAATTCGTACAAGCCTTTCTCGACTACTGATGTTAGCCTAGGTACGCGTGGGTTAATAGTAGTAATAATAATAATAATAATGATAATAATATTGATAATAATAATAATAATAACACAACATCAATTATAAATATTAGCGTTAACAACAACAATAAGAAGAAGAATCGTAGCATCATCACTAATAAAAATATGAATGCCAACAAAACAAACAACATCAAAACAAAGAAAACAACAACAGCAGCAACAATAACAACAACAGCAACAACAGCAATGGCAACAACAACAAAAACAACTACAACAACAACAACCACAACAAACGACCTATGCTTATTATAATTGCAAATTGTAACGGCAGGAAACTCAATAGTCTTAGCATAGATAATCTGGACGTTAACGTTCGAAGGGTACTGGAAGTAGGTCAAGGTCCTCTCTATGGCTTGGTAGGCGAATAGGCAGATGCAGGTCGTCACGCATATCGACCAAATCAATCTGGCAAAGATTTTTTTCGTCTTTATTATTATTTTTGTTGTTGTTGTTGATGTTGTTATTGTTGTTGTTGTTGTTGCTATTGTTGTTGTTGATGTTGTTTTTGTTTGTTGATGTCATTATTTTCATTTTTGCTTATTTTTTGGAGATTATTATTATTATTATTATTATTAACAGCAGAAGTAATGCTATAGCAGTCGCGACAGTAGTAGTAGCGGCAGTAGCAGTATTAGCAGCTAAGTAATAAGAGATTAACGATTGATTAATAACAACAACAACGAAGACAGCAACAATAACATTAGCGACAACAAACCAAAGACTTCAAATACATACCTCCTCACGCGATGTGATCTTCTACTGAAGACGTATTTAACTCCGTGTAGCGTCGTGTGTTCCGTGAAATGCCGCCATTTTTTCCAGATTTGAGATTCCCTCTTTGACGCCATTTTTGTCTTCTCGTCACCCGAATCCCGGCCATCTTTGTTTTTTGTTGATTCTTTCAACTTCCTTGAGAAGTTCCATTCGACTATTTTTCTCATCGGGAAGGTTAGGATGTTTACAATTGCTGATTGAGTTTTAACTTTTTCATCTTGGTTACCATTCTGGTCTGTACTTTTTTCAGTACCCAATTGGTCAGTTCCTTTACTACCCAAATGGTCCATACTATTACCATTCCAATGGTCTGTCCCTCTGTTATCATAATGGTCATAACTTGTGCCATTCAAATGGTCAGCCCTATTAACACCCAAATGGTCAGCCCTTTCAACACCCAAATGGTCAGCCTTATTAACACCCAAATGG
Organism: Helobdella robusta; assembly: GCF_000326865.2. Classification (NCBI taxonomy): domain Eukaryota; kingdom Metazoa; phylum Annelida; class Clitellata; order Rhynchobdellida; family Glossiphoniidae; genus Helobdella; species Helobdella robusta. Next base: position 690,826 of record NW_008704785.1, read on the forward strand.
TCAACCCTATTAACACCCAAATGATCAGCCCTGTTAACGCCCAAATGGTCAGCCCTATTAACACCCAAATGGTCAACCCTATTAACACCCAAATGATCAGCCCTATTAACACCCAAATGGTCAGCCCTATTAACGCCCAAATGGTCAGTCATATTACTCTTCAAATGGTCCCCTTCATTGATGACAAAAACGGTGTATTTTGGTGGCTGATGTTCTGCTTGCATTGATTTGACGTTATCAATTTCTTCATAAACATTATCGCCATAGTTATAATTACGGCCAGTATCAACATCGTCTTCGTCGTTACTGCTGCTACTGCTAGCTTTGAAGACATTCTTTTTTGGTGTGTGTATGTACGTATGTGTTTGTGTGTGTGTGTGTGGATTTTTAATTAATTTTGAGTGAATTTTAAAGAAATTCGAAAGAAATTTTTAATAAACTCAAAATGATATTATGCTTACATAAGATTAATTTAGTATTTCTTTTAGATTTTGATCTAATTAACTGATTTAATTATATAATTACCTTTATTTCAAAAGTGAAGCTTTCTTCTCTTTCGTTTTTGTTTTCAACAAATTTACTTTCGCTTTCACTTTCGATCTCTTGGTCGTTATTTTTATTACAACGGTTTCGAGTTTTATCATTATTTTCCATTCTGTTGCACTGATAACGCCATTCGATAAACTTTGATAAATACAAAAAATCAAATCTGTTAAAGAGAAGCGCTATATAAATCAAGAAATTTTGTGCGCATGTTGTTACGCGCGTGTGTGTGCATGTGTGTATGCGTGCGTGAGTATGTGTTATACTACGGATTATAGGAACAATTGTACGTGGCTTGATATGGGAACAATAACATGCATCTTCAATTTACAAAAGGTTCCATTATCTACCGTTCCTTTGATACGATATTTATTGTGAGGGTACTTTGAAGAACCTTATAAGAACCTTTGAGTACCTCTGAATGGCATTAATCTAAACTGAAAGATCATTTTCGAGTCTGATGGTTATATTTTTATTGTTAGTCATCATCGTCGTTTGTTTATTTTGATCAATACTTCAAAAAGTTGTCTGTGTGTGTGTGCGTGTGTATGTGTGTCAATATAATTATTAAATTTATTTAGATATTCAAAAATCGATAAATTCGTCTAAATAAATTAAATCATTTAATAAGTTGCATTTAACCATCCGTAATATATCATGTTGAAAAAACCCGTTTATTACAAATAAGAAAATTTATGATAATATGTGTTTGTGTGTGTGTATGTGTGTATTCATGTGTTTTGTGTGCGTGCGTGTGTGTGTGTTGTGTGCGTGCGTGTGGGTTCGTTCATTTTGGCGGCATTCTTCTAGGAAGAGACGGCGCTTTTTGATTGCAATCATTCTAAAGGGAAAAATTAAATTTTCTGATCATAAAAAATTGAAATGATCATATATTATGTAAATAAAGACAAAGAAAGAAAGAGAGAGAGGAGGAGAGAGAAAAAGAGAGAGAGAGAGAAGAAAAAGAAAAAGAGCATACTTTGAGCTCCACATAAAATATACTGGGAGCTGTTGGTTCTTTTCTTGGCGCTCCCATCATCTGATTCAACTGCAATTTTTCATGTGTGTGTGTGTGTGTGTGTGTGTGTGTGTGTCTGTGTAAATGTACGTGTGTGTATGTGTGTGTGTAAATGTCTGCGTGTGTATACTATCCCACCAACCGTTCTTTTGTCTTCAAACGTTAATAACAGGTCCGTATAATCACACTGTCCATTCTCCTGTTTCACAAATGATAATTATTATTTTTATTACAATAAATTATAACTAAAATTATTTCAATAGAAATGCGTCAATAGAAATGGTTGATAAAAATTCTGACGGACCTGAGGGCATGGAACTGTTAAATATCCAGGCCAGTTGCTTAGGTGATTCTATAGTATATACCGACAAAATAATTCAATTTTTAAAATCTATAAAAATTAGATAGAAAAAATTAGGGAAAATATGCCTATTTCTAATTCATTCTAATTTTAACCATTACATCATGACGGTGTAGAAAAAACCTTTCTGTAGTATTCCGTAAGATTCAACAGGTCACTGTGTTTTACCCTCTCCCCGACAACTTTGTAAGAACCGTCGGCGTATTCGTTGACCATGTAGTGTTTGCATTTGCGCTGGTCTCGAAACGATAACGAGTATCCGATACGAGATTCGGCCACTCGAATTAGGTAACATCCCGTTTGTTTGTTTGACAGGAGACGTTCTGTTTCACTGTAGGCAGGTTAATGTTTTTATTCATACATCTTCAATCATTGAATTTCGTTGAGACGTTTATTCGCATTCTAATGAAACCTGATTACACGTTACAATTTAATTTACCGTGCTTAATAAAGGCTTTCAAATCCATATATAACGAATCAGTCATAAACATCAATTAATGATAATTAATAAAATCAACCATGAATAAAATGATGACACGACAGAGTCAGACAGACAGGCAGAAAATAGACAGACGGACAAACAGACAGACAGATAGACAGAATGGTAGATACTAACGTCCTGGAGATCATCCCGTGAAACCATTCAGGCAGTTGTCCATTTTTTTGGGGCATCTTATTCACCTGCGTTTTCTGGAACCAGTTCATCGTAGCCTTCCTACTTCCAAGCTCTCCGTAGACAGTTGGATCGATTTTGTTGGCCTCCTTGACTAACTTGCTGATGTCTTCCAGGTGATCTTCGTCACTCAGGTCGTTTGCAGTGGACTCTGATTTTTCCTGTTGAAATTGTTGAGTGATCTCTTTTACAATAGTGTCCGCTTCATTCTGCTACATTGAAGGAATGAATAAATAATGGCTCTTTGTTGAGCCCATTATTAAATTTTATATTAATATAGTTATTATTATATTATATTTATACATTTATTTTTGTGCTGTTTTTGACTGTATCTACTAACCAAATGATTTAGTTTTGGGTAGAGTCTATTGTAAGCAGTAGCTGCCTTGTGGTCTTTGATGGACCAGGTTCTGCCATTCGGTTGCGAATGAGGTAATGTCGGCGGCAAGGTTGGTCTTTTCGGTGATTGTTGTTGTTGTTGCTGCTGCTTTTGTTGCTGCTGTTGGTGTTGTAGCGACAGCGAATTTGTCGCCACTTTGGCTGGTTGATTGCTCGTTTTTGGAAATTTAATCACTTTTGAATACAAATCAGTCAAATCGGTATACTCGTCCTTGCCTGGAGCTAGAACCTTTGCGGAGCTAGTTTTGTTATTGTTGGCTTCATTTGCTCCATCCAATTTCGCATCATTTTCAACGGCTTTGTCGACCTTTTTGTCTTCTTTAGACGCTCTTGTTGGCCTCTCCTTTAGCTCGTCGGACAAGGATTTGTAATATGAAATAACTTCACTGCTGCCTGCTGAAATTGGATGATTCAACGTTGTACGTTGAAAAGCTTATTATCGATTGTTGAAAGTTCAAAAAATTTTTTTTGTAAACTACTACATTGAAACGCTATTCAATTGACATGGCGTTATTTGTGTTTATCTTAAACGAAATAATAAATAAATAATAATAATATAATTATAATTTATATTATTATTACTTTTTGCGGTGTCAACTCGATCAAGAAGGAGTCTGTTGAGATCTTTCAAGTGAGAGTTCTTTAAGAAGATGGCCGTTTGCCTGTACGACGGTTATTTTCATTATTACTATTATTTATCATTATTAATTATTATTATTATTGTTTATTATTATTATTATCATTATTGCTATTATTATTATTGCTATTATTCATTATTATATGCGGACGTTACAGCCATTTGAACGCCAAGTTTAAAATGTAACTGAACGAACGATACGTTTTAATTTATTAATTTATTCATAATAATAATAATAATTGATTAACTATTTTAATTATAATTTATTACTACCCGAGCGCCCATGTTTTGTCCCTTATAGAGGACATTGGTGGCGACAGTGAAAACGATGACGTCATAATATTTTCCGCCATGTCACGAGGAGACGATGATGACACAGAAGACGCCAAAGTGGAGTATCTTTGGAGAAAAATAATTTGAAATAAAATTCAACCTGAGAATATGCCGAATTGTTTAAATGAGATCTCATAGTTCTGGTGTCCGTTTACTGTCTTAGGCGTGCTTTTTTTTGAAAATTAAACTAAGTGCCTATGAAGCTGTACCCAAGCGCTATATAAATGAAATATTGTTATTATTATTATTAATTAATTAATTAATTTGTTTGCTTTTTTAATTATTTTTTAGGTTTGCGAACCTGCTTATGAAAGGCTCGTAAGGAAAGTTTATTTGATGGATGAGTTTGTAGAATTTCGTAACGTGCAACAAGCCGTGGTTTATAAACTAAGATTTGATTGATTGGTTAGTTGATTGGCTGTTAGTTGATTTGATGGTTGGTTAGTTGATTGGTTGGTTAGTTGATTGGATGGCTGGTTAGTTGATTGGCTGGTTGTTAGTTGATTGGTTGATTAGTTGATTGGTTTATTGTTGATTGGTTGGTTGGCTAATTGATTAGTTGAATAAAAGATCAGTCGAATGATTGATTGATTGATTAAATGATTGATTGATTAAATGGTTGATTGATTAAATGATTGATTGATTAAATGATTGATTGAATAATATACTGATCAGTTGGTCAGGTGATAATCAAACGATGCAACACAAACTTGTTCTTTAACGTATTTCTCATCAAAAATATTCAGAGCGTTGTTGCAACTGCTATCACTGCTATAACAATTCTCATACTCAATGTCATCAATACTGTTGTTGTTGTTGTTATTATTATTATTGTTGTTGTTGTTGTTGGTAGCGATGTTGTTGTTGTTGTTGTCAAGTCGAACCGGTTTAACGCAGCAAATTACCGAGGTGTTAACTTTGATGCACTTGTCAATCATTTGTTCGATGGTTGTCTTAAGATGGAAAAAAGTTATTATTATTATTAATAATAAATAATAATAATAATAATTATAATTATTATTATTAATTAAAATATTCGACCTTGAGTTGAGCGAAGGTCGAATTGGGTTTCCTTCTTATCGGTGGTTTTGCAGTTGTCGGACTTTGTGGTGACTTGCGGGTGAATGAAGGAATGTTAAGATGAATGGATGAATGAATGAATGAATGATGAATTAATTAATTAATTAATTAATTAATTAGTGAGTGAATGATGGCAGAATTAATTATTTATTTACATATTTCACTGATTGAACGAATGAACAAATAAAAAACGACAGAAAAAAATAAACGAACGAACGAACGAGCGGATGAATGAAAAAAAATTAAAAAAAAAACGCAGACGTACAACGCTGATGTCATTATCTCTTTTGAAAAGTGAACTCAGAATATAATTTTCTGAATTTTCAAAGATGTTAAGAATGCCATTTGATAGGGTGGCTTCCACGTTGTTGTTCCACGTCCTCAGGTCATACGTCACCAGCTGTCCGGCATTGTAAATTTATTTTCAAAACAAATAACTTGTTAATTATTCAAATGAATATGTTTAATATTTAAATTAATTGAATGAATTTTGAGTTATTCAATTTTGAAAAAATAATACAAACTTCGCCATTGTAATGTCGAATGCTAAATAAATTAGCCCGCTTTGCGTCACAAGTCACAATTTCCGGGTATTTCTCGATGAATTTTTTTGTTAGGTTGCTGTCCTGTTTAGTGAAAATGAATTTATGTATGTATGTATGAATGAATGAATGAATGAATGAATGAATTAATGATTGATTGATTGATTGATTGATTGATTGATTGATTGATTGATTGATTGATTGATTGATTGATTGATTGATTGATTGATTGATTGATTGATTGATTGATTGATTGATTGATTGATTGATTGATTGATTGATTGATTGATTGATTGATTGATTGATTGATTGATTGATTGATTGATTGATTGATTGATTGATTGATTGATTGATTGATTGATTGATTGATTGATTGATTGATTGATTGATTGATTGATTGATTGATTGATTGATTGATTGAATAAAAAACGGTAACAGCTTAAAAAGCAGACCTTTATAACATCATCTGACAGTTTGATAACCATATCCTGTTGATTTTTTTTTACTTGTTTGCATTAAATATGAATGAATGAACGAACGAACAAACGAACGAATGATTGATTGATTGATTAATTGAATGAACAAACAATTTGGTAGATGAATGAACGAATAGGTAACATGAATAAAAATATTATCAAGAGTATCATAAATAACAATAAATGTAAAATTAGCGCTAGAGTATAAACGGAAATAAATATGACGTAATAACGGTGAAAACAACAAAAATGTCTTTTTGCTTGTCATTTAATTGTATTCAGGTTATTTCACCACTTTTGAAATTAAAAAAAATCCTATATAATACTATGAATGGTCTTCGTTCCGGAAGTTGTTTGGGGGTTAACTCGATATATTCCGATATATACATTTCGTCTGTAATTTGCCGGTAGTTCTGATGGCCATGATAATGATGATGATGAGGATGATGATGATGATAACGATGATGATGATGATGACGACGGTGATGTAGTAGGGATGGTGATGATATAGCAATGAAAAACGAAACGATGATGATGACGATGAATGATTGGATCGATGGAAAGTGATGATGACATCTCCAACGAGAGTAAGTTGTAAGGATGATGATGAAGATGAGTGGCGATAAGTTTGCAATGTTCTTTTCGTTTTGAAAATTAAGCCGTATTATGATGGAAACGTCAATTGGTTAATGATAAAGCTACTTTTCAACAAATGTAAAACCTCAGTAACTAAGTGGTGAACAAGTTCGCCCGATATATTCATCATGAACTGCTCCAGAGAATTGACCTCCTTAGATTCAGCGCTATAAAAATCATAAATATCAATGGAGCGAGACTTTTTGTTGATCTGCTTTGGTGTTTTGCTGGCCATATAAGTGGTACGTGGGCTTAGGAAGCGATTCATACGCTGAACCAGCCAGGAAAATAATTCGTTATACAATGATCTGATTAGGAAATCAAGGAAATCTGAAATAGAAAACAAATAGTTTGTTACTATTTAGCTTGAATTGCTAATTTTTCACACAAAAACTACGGAAAGATTTTTAGTGGAAAAACAATAATGTATGTATAGAAAGCTGTATGACCAAATCCCAAAACTAAACCAAATAAACTTATTAAAGTTCGAAATTCACTTCGAAATAACACAGTAAATTTACGAAACGTAAAGATGTCAAAATTTAGAATTAACTTAAAGAAATGCATACACGCCCTACATACACACCACACACACACACATACACACACAAACACACACACACACACACAAACTTAAGGTACCAAAACACTATTACACACGCAAACGAAAATATATAAGTATGAGAGGCATGGCTATATATAAATTATAAAAATGGCTAGACTCGATACATTTTTTAGATTTCTCTCTGACCAACTTCTCTGTAAAAATATGTATCTTAGAATTTTTGTTAGTGAAGAAAAATTTAGTCTCGTATCGTATCGTAGCTTATAGTATCGTATCGTATCGTAGCTTATAGTATCGTATCGTATCGTATCATATCTTATAGTATCGTATATACCTTCTGCTTCATCTCTGGTGTACATTTTCGTGCAGTTAGCGTCACCAACGCCCACATGTTTCCCGTACAAATTCTGTTCAAACTCATCGCCATCCATGCCTAGTATCTCCTTTAGAAATTTTTATAATTGAAACAATTGTTATTAAACGAATTAAAAGTAGTAGTATTAGTAGTGGTAGTAGTAGTCGTTGGTAGTAGTAGTAGTAGTAGTAGTGGTAGTAGTGGTAGCGGTGGTAGTAGTGGTATAATAGTAGTAGTAGTAGCAGCAGAAGTAGTAGTAGCGGTAGTAGTAAAAACCGTTACTACACCGACCGAATGAGTTTGTAGAATCTGCTTGGATTTTTCGTCTAGAACAACTTCGTTTAGTTTGGTCCTCTGGAATGAGATGTTTCCTAAACTGAGGATAAACTTTATTATTGCGTCTGCATCTTTTATTTCCTGGTTGTTTTTTTTAATTTATTAACTTCATTTAACATTGGATTAATATTCTCAACCATTTCTTAAATTATTTTTAGTGTAGTATTTATTAGTAGTAGTTGTATTTATGTTAGTAGTAGTAGTAGTAGCCGTAGAAGTAGTAGTAGCCGTAGAAGTAGTCGTAGTAGTGGTAATAGTAGTCGTAGTAGTAGTAGTAGTAATAGTAGTAGTAGTAGTAATGGTGGTAGTGGTAGTAGTAGTAGTAGTAGTAGGAGTAGTAGTAGTAATAGTAATAGTAGTAGCAGTAGTAGAAGCAGCAGTGGTAGTATTTTTGATTTAATCATTATTAAATCAACATTTAGACGACTTCGACGATAAAAGTTTAAATCTGTTTCAATCAATCCAACCTTTTGGCTGAATCCAACACAGACCATAGATTCTAACAGCTGTTTGTATTTGTTATTTAGCGCTTCATTCGATTCGGAACTTTTATTTTGCAGTAATTTATATTCTATGTTTTGCCCCCCAGCTATCTTTTCGTTGGCGCTTGCATAGTGCAAGACGTGGAAATTTGATTCGCTTTTGAACTGGTCAGTCAGTCGCCACTGGTCTAATAGGGATGTGGCTAGCTTCATGCCGATTGCTGTTCGGAAAATGACGAGTGATTGAGAGAGAGAAAGAGAAAGAAAGAGAGAGAGAGTGAATGAATTAATGAATTAATGAATAAATGAATGAATGGATAGATGAATACATGGATAAGTGGGTGAATAGATGAATGATTGAATGAAGGAAAACAATTTGAGTTCATTTAATCTAACCCTAACCTTAAATAATTGAACGAACGAACGAAGAAATATAAAAAAAAAAATTTTTGAAAAAAACATGAAAAATCATAGTACTAAAAAACCCGTAGTTATCTATTTTAAATATTTACCAGAGCCTGATTCAAAGCAAAATGTCAAGGCCATCGCGAACCGACTGGAGTTCCTGTTTGATTCGGTCGAAGCATTGCCGAACGCTTCCAAAATCGGAAAAACCTTTTTGAAAAGAAACCATTTTTAATTTTACTCACTCATTCATACATTCATTCGTTAGTTCATTCGTTAGTTCATTCGTTAGTTCATTCGTTAGTTCATTCGTTAGTTCATTCGTTAGTTCATTCATTCATTCATTCATTCATTCATTCATTCATTCATTCATTCATTCATTCATTCATTCATTCATTCATTCATTCATTCATTCATTCATTCATTCATTCATTCATTCATTCATTCATTCATTCATTCATTCATTCATTCATTCATTCATTCATTCATTCATTCATTCATTCATTCATTCATTCATTCATTCATTCATTCATTCATTCATTCATTCATTCATTCATTCATTCATTCATTCATTCATTCATTCATTCATTCATTCATTCATTCATTCATTCATCCATTCATCCATTCTCCCATTCGTTCGCCTCCTCATAATTCACCATAAATCGCTTATTGAAAAGTCATTTCGAATTAACCATTTAGACCAAATGGATATTAGTTTGAAGTTAAATATAAAAAAATGATATTTTTTAATTTGAGACTCCACTTACGTTCAAAAATTTATTTTTAAGTTGAACATCATCGCAGTAGATGTGCGACCAGAAGTTCACCAAATGTTTGCAGGCTTCAGTTTTGCCGGAACCTGACTCGCCTCTGGTTAAAGGTTATTAGGTTAAAGGTCAATTACACACTTTCTAGGTTCAGAGCAATCAACACACACACAAACATTGTATACAAATACGTGCTAAACGGAGAGCCCCGTGAAAAAATGTTAAAATGAAAACATCCTCTTGAAACTGGTTCACGCACTGTGAATTTGCATGTGCTAGTACGCCTGTGTCTCGTATTTAACATAAAGAATTTATCAAATCAAACTTGATAATGTAATGTGTTAATAAAGTATTTAAGACTGTGCGCTAATTGACACATGTATGTATCAAATCTAAAATGGCATATGAGGAAATGATTGCTTCTGATTGAATAAGAAATTAATATTAATTCATCATCTGTACATTTCTCTCCTTTAAATTTCAATAACTATTTTTACTTGGTGTTTTTAGGTTGTGTAAAACATGAACAATCCTCAAACACACATACAGACGCATGCAGACACACACGCACACACACCACCACACACACGCATACACACATACTTCATAAGAATTCCCTGACGCGATGATGTGGCTTCTGATTCTAGTAGCATGGCCTCATATACGTTCTGACCGAATGAAAATATGTGGCTGTGCTTCACGCTTCCATGAAAGGACCATTGTGAATAGCCTTCCATAACCTTCGGGGCGTACAAACACATACATACACACACCACACACGCACGCACACACACACACGCACGCACACACACACACACACACATTGCCAAAACCAACCGTCTTGTTATAAATATTCAATTTGGTTTGAGGCCTCATGGCTACTAGGATATCTCCAGCGTTCGTCTGTAGTTTTTGGTTACAAATTTAAAAAAAAATTTAATTGGTTTGATAAAATCGTGAGTTAATCTAGAGCGCGCACACACACCCGCACACATACACACACATACACACCACACACACACATAATACACACCCATACACATTCATATACACATTGAAACTCTTAAACTACACGACCCCACTTATAAAGAGAATCATAACTAACATATATCAGATTAGCCATGTATCTTTCCTTTAGCATATTGAACATGAGATTGTCGTTATTGGCAGCCATATTAGTACACAAACAATTGATTTTAATAATTATTTAATTAATTATCTTATTATATTATATAATTAAATAATTATTCAATTAATTTTCTTATTATATTATATAATAATTATTACCCTTTCTGTCAGCCCTATCAAACTCTATTTGTAGTATCTTCCTTATTGCAATACACTATTAAACGAATACATGTATGTATATGTGTATGTATGTATATATGTATGTATGTATGTATGTAAGTATGTATGTATGTATGTATGTATGTATGTATGTATGTATGTATGTATGAATGTATGCATGTACGCATATATGTATGGTTTTATTGTGTCGGTTGTTCCAAACAATGGCTAGCTAATTGAAAGATGTTATAAAAAGATTGCTGTTTTTTTGGGAAATTATTGTTTTTGAGCCAAGATGCATACATACATACACACATACATACACACACATATTTATTTATTTGCATACAAACATACATACCTACATACATTCAACATTCAATACAACTTGAGACGATTTTTAAAAGTCAATGCCGTCTTCTTTGTCGTTAGTCCATAAACCTCAAGCACGCGCTTTATGTATGTTTAATTTGTGAACATTTTCTGTGTATGTGTGTGTATGTATGTGTTTATGTGCGGGCCAATGTGTGCTGCATATGTATGTGTATATGTGTTCGATTTTTTTTGCTTTCGAACCTGGAGACGGCGTAACAACGCCTTGGAAACGATGACAATACAGAAGGTGCCGATTCAATTCATGGCTGGTCTCTACTGTATTTGTTACAATGGAACTTGCAGTAAATAAACTAACTCATACGTTTGTTATGATAAATGAACGAACGAATGAATGAACGAACGAACGAATGAACAAACAAATGAATGAACAAACGAATGAATGAACGAACGAATGAATGAAAACTTAATTGAATCCATAAAGCAACTGCTAGTGATTAACGAAATAACAGTGGTCACGATACGCGATCAACTGAAACTTACAGCACGGGAACAATCAAACTAATAAATCAAGGACTCTCTTTTTTTTTATTCATTTCTTTATTAATTTCGAAGTACTCGTCGGATTATGTACAAAGATTCCATATACATTTCAAATATCTACACGTATATACACTATATCAATTGATGTTTCTACTAATACAGGCTTATTTTGTAATGTACATTTTACAAACACGCACACACACACACGCACACACACACACACACACAGACAGACAGACAGACATGAGAAGTCTTATAAAGCCATATTCCTGCCCTCAATACTGACTGATACGGCAGCCTGCGACTTGGAACCTTTCTTTCTCTCGTTGAACGCCCTTTGAAGTTGCTGAAACTTATTCAACTGCTTCTTGCTAGATACATTCTGAAAATTATTATTTAAAAAGTTTAAAATTACTTTAATTAATTAATTAATTAACTGATTTAATTGGCTAATTAACTTAGATAATTAATCGAACTATTCATTCATGGTTTAGTAAGTTAGCTCAGCTGCTATAGGCACCATGTTTTGTCTAGGAGTCACAGAGCCACACACACGCACGCACACACACACACACACGCACACGCGTACATACACACACGCACGCACACACACAACACAACAAAATACAGACCCTCGGTTTATCCTCAACATTCCACCTAGGCCTGATGACGTAGTCTTTGATAGAGGGGGCAGGCACTCTAGCCCTGTACACGTAGCCCGGGTCACCAGGTCGTAAGGGCCTTAAAAATTATTCATTTATTATCAATCCTTATATATTTGCAATGATTAATTTTAATTTAATAATAATAATAATGATAATAGACATAATATAAAATTACAATTTAATATAATTTTCACTAATAATAATAATAATGATAATAGACATAATATAAAATTACAATTTAATATAATTTTCACTAATAATAATAATAGACATAATATAAAATTACAATTTAATATAATTTTAACACGAAAAATTAAATCCACAGACTTTTCTTCCTGCTTCTCGACAAGTCGATCAGAGTCAGCACTTAACTTTCTCTTCTTCGGTAACTGTTCATAGTCCCTCTGCTCTCTTTCCTCTTTCGATAAGGCCTTATAATCTGCATTCTGACTGAATATAGGTCTGGCCCAGTTAGCTATGGGTGAAGTTTTTTTTTTCAAAAATTATTATTCGGTTAATAATTTAAAGTTTAATTTATTTTAAAATAAGATGTCTCATTGACACAATTATTATTATCATTATTATAATAATAATAATAATTATTATTATTATCATTATCGCCATCACTAACTGATTAATTTGTGGCACATCTCTTTGTTTTTTTTCGTTTCTTTAGGGTGTTTGAAGAGGTACATTACTGCTTTTCCAAGGCCACTCATTTTTAAACCCTCTGTGCTGATTGGCGGGAACTGTAGAGGAATCAATCAATCAATCAATCAATCAATCAATCAATCAATCAATCAATCAATCAATCAATCAATCAATCAATCAATCAATCAATCAATCAATCAATCAATCAATCAATCAATCAATCAATCAACCAATCAATCAATCAATCAACAACTGACGTCTAGCAGCTGCTTCAGCAGGGCCTCTCTGATTTCCAGGTGGGGTAGGGAGTGGTCGGGTAGAGGGGCCAGCCAGCTCTGAAATATTATTTTCATCGTTATCACCTTAATCTATCTTATTACCAAGTCTATCAATTTTCTTTACAATGTTAAAAAGTTACACTCTTCGCCCTCTCTTAAATAATTATAACCATAATTTGAAAGGACGACGACATAAAGGTTAAAGGATAATGTCTCTCTTGTTGACTTTGCTTCAGAGGTTTCAACGACAAACACACACAGCGTATATGAGTACAGGTGCAAACCACGCATCATGCACATTGCACATGATAGCACATGAATATTCATAATAAAAAATATAATAGTAATTAACAATAATAACAATAATAATAATAACAATAATAATAATAACAATAATAATAATAACAGAGCCTGGCCAACCGTTATCGAGCTTAAGATCCCAGAATCTAGAAGCGAATTCACCATGTCGGCCCTGTGGAAGAAAAAAATATACAAATAAATTAATAAATTATGCTAATGATGACGATAATAATAATAATAATAACAACAACACCAATAATAATAATAATAATAATAATAATAATAATAATAATGATGATAAAAATGCATACTTTTTCAGTTGAGCCTTGATGTATGGTAGCTGCAACATGACACGAATCGCAGGCTTTCTTTGCTTATTTAGCTCCCTGTCTTGCTGTTGGCGATGATGATGATTATCGTTGAGGCGATTATGATGATGGTTGTTGGAGCGACTGTGGTGATGATGATGATGATGACAACGGTTATGTTGATGATGATTAATGGTGGGTGATGATTGTGATATTGGCGATGTAAACTCTACTCAATAATGATAGTTTATATTAAATCCTATTGCTTTAACTACCATCATTCATATCAGTCATCGTCATTCTTATCATCGTCATCATCGTCGTCGTCATCCTCATCGTCGGAACCAACCTCAGCAGCCTCGTTCATTATCTTCATCATGTCAGCTATGATGTCATCGTTATCGTTGATGATGTCACCGTCATCATTCTTCCTCCTCCTCTTCTTCCTCTCCTGTTTCTTTCTTTCCATCATTAGGTCGAAGTCAGAGACGAATGGCCTGTTAACGATGATGATGATAGGTAGAATAATGATCATCTTCATCATCGTCATCGTCATCATCTTTCTCTTCATCATCTTCTTCATTCTCATCACCATCGTCGTCGTAATCATCATCGTCATCATCATCACAATCACCATCATCATCATCTACTCACTCTCTGTCAACTGTCTTATCAGTGATACCGTGACCATCATCGTCGTCGTCATCAGATGATAAGGTCGGTAAGATTTCATCACTTTCAGTCGGTTTCTGCTGCTTCTTATCTGATCAAAAACGTGATGAAGATGTTGATAAGTGAATGAGTGAATGAAGTTCTTGACTGGATAATAGGAATAGACGAATGAATGAATGGATGAATGAAGAATGAATGAATGAGTGAACGAATGAATGGCTAATTGAATGAATGAATGAATGAATGAATGAATGAATGAATGAATGAATGAATGAATGAATGAATAAATGAGTGGAGAACCTTTTTTATCTTTTTTGTCTTTTTTTGATTGGGCACTGATGTCTGCTTCTCCAAAGCCCTTTAATCAACAAATCAATCAATCAATTAATCAACCAATCAATCGACCAATCAATCAATCAACAAATCAATCACTCTACAAACCAACCAAAAAATTAATTATCCAATCATTCAACTCATCTTAGTCAGACAGTAAGAGTTCATCAGCAAACCAGCCAATCAATTAGCCAACCATCCAATCAATCAATCAACCAACCATTCAACCAACCAACCAATCATTCATTCATTCAGTCAGCCAATCAATCAACCAATCAAATTCAAACCTCAAATTCTTCCTCTTCATCACTCGAGCCAAATATATCCGTGATCAACTCGCCAACGACAGACCTGTTGATCATAACAATAACAATAATAATAATAATAGCACTAATAATTATAGCAAAATAATAATAAAAATATATAACTAACTCTTTATCGCTATCTTCCTCATCACTGTGCTTATCTGTTAAATTAATTTATCAATTTATATACTAATTACATTATTAATGTCGACAACAACCACAACAACAACACCAACAACAACAACGACCACGACAACACCAACAACAACAACAACAACAATAATAATAATAATAACAACAACAACAACAATAATAATAACAAAATCAAAGGCACCTTCCATATGAACATCATTATCAGCATTTACGCTATCTCCGTGGGGTAGATTTTTATCATCATCCAAATCATCATTATCAACATCCTTATTATTGTTGTTATTATTTTCTTCATCATTATCATTACTTTTATTAATGTTGTAATCAGCATCGTCGCTGTCTTCGTCGTCTATATTTTTTCCACTAGGTTCACTTTTAGTCTTAACTACGCCATAATCATCATCACCATCATCTTCTTTGCTGCTATCATTTAGCTTGTTATCATCATCATTATCATTACTGTCAACTTTATCATTAATGCCATCATCATCATCATCATTATTATTATTATCGTTATTATTATTATTATTGATAATAAAATCATCATCATTGCTTTCATTGTCGTTACTTTTGTTGATGTTTTCTAGATTATCATTATTATCTTCTTCGGCCGAATGATTAACATCATCATCATCATCATCATCATCATGATTAACGTGATCATCATCATGATTGACGTGATCATCATCAGCATCAGCAATATTATTATTATTATCATTATCATCATCTCCATCTGAATTATCGTTCTTAATGCTATCATGTTCACCACCACCACCATCATCATCATCATTGTTATAGATAGTATCATTATTGAAAATATCATTGCTATCATCGTTATCCACATTATTAACATGATAATCTCCACCATCATCACCATCGATATCGTTATCATCTTTATTATTTCTATTATTATTATCATCATCATCATTACCATCATTACTTTCTACATCGGCTTCAACTTGTTCGTTACTGTCATTAAATAAATCATCATCATCGTCGTTGTTATTATTGCTACCATTAGCATAATCTCCCATTTCTTCATCATTAACATCACTGGCTGCAGCTTCATCATCATCATCATTATCGTCACCGACTGCAGCTTCATCATCATTATCATCATTAGCTGCAGCTTCATTACCATCATTATCACTATCGCTGACTTCGTTGTCATTGTTATCATCCCCACTACCAACATCATCATCACCATTACTTACATAATCATTGTTATTCATTCCCTCGATATTATCGCCATCATCGTCGTCGTCATCGTCATATTGTTGAGCATTGTTATTATCATGATGATGATGATAATTATCATCGTCACCGTCATCACTATCAGCAGCACCTCCTCCGACTCCATCATTATCTGCACCGACTTCAGGAGAACCATTCCCAACCTCATTACCGGCACCGTCTTCACCGTCGTAATCTGAATATCCAGCATTATTGATCACTTCATCGTCATTAGCGAAGTCCTCCTGGATGTTATCGTCGTCGGAACCGTAATTATCCGCCATTGCTCAATTAAATTTATTTGAAAAATAAATTTTATTAGAAAAATAAATCTACACCTTACTAAATTTAAAATCAACGTACAGTAAAGCGAAACTAGATTGATATTTATATTATTTTCCAAAAGCAAAGAAACAAAAACGAAAAAAGCATTGTAAACAACACCAATTAATCTTTTTTTATATTTCCATTCTTGGATGATATTTTATGGGTCAAGCTATTTGACTTGTTTGACTTATTGGCTTACATTCGAAATTGCATGGGTTTTAACAAAACAACTAATACTAAATATTTATTTGACTAAATATTTTTAAAACAAATAAATAAACCGAATTATGTAATTTGAAATAATTTTTGTAAATTTAAATGAAAATATTGCTTTTTGATACGAAAACACAGTGACTAACCTAAATGAAGATTATTTTTTTCAAAAATTTTAAAAATTTTTAATTTGATTTTTTTGCAATATCAATGATGATTATTGTGACCTAACTAATTAAGAAACATCAAACAAAATTTTTTAAATAAGATGAGTAGTTTGTTGCGAAATCGTTAGAGGAAATGACGTCGTGTTAACAGTAGTTATTTAACTGTATGGTAGTGAATTAGCCATTATACATTTGATATTTACAATAGTTGTTGAAGTGTGTGTGGTCTAAAATTATTTTAAATTTTCTCAGAAAAGTTTGAACTACGTGCGTACGTGCGTAAAATAAATTACTATTGTTTATTATAATGATGGATTTCCTATTATAAAAAATATGATTGATAAAGCAGTTTGTATGTCAAAGTTATTAATATTTTTAAATAATAAACACCACGGAAAACCTTTTAAATATTGTTTAAAAACTGCTATTTTATTAAGTTTTTAAGATATCTCTTAAATACTAGTGTAAGCATTAAAATACCGTTCAAGTATTTAATTACTCCAAATTCTTAACACTTCGAATATGCAAAAAAGTGTCTATAGTTCAATCCTATTAAGCCAACCTTTAGCTTCAGTAAGGCACTGTATTTCACTAAACATAAAACAATTTCTATATTGATATTAACAAAAATAATTGTGATATAAAATATTGATTTATTAAAAACATTATATGTACAAAAAACCGCTATCGCACGGTTGTATGAAGCCCGTTATGCCACTGCAGTAAGCCAACGTATGATTTCAGCAGCCAATTTCTATGAGCACTAGAATGTAAATAAAATATACGTATTAAGTTAAGTAAATATTTTACATAGCTTGTTCGTTAAAACCTATGCTCATGTATATGACCCATACATAAAACCAAATTCGTCAGTAAGCCAATAAGCCAACAATCTAAGCCAGTCAAATAGCCCAACCCGATTTTTTATCTTTCTTAGAATATAGATTCTATATTCTATTTATAAATAGAATATAGATTCTATATTCTATTTATATGTCTATTTTTATGTGGTCCTGCTTTTGTTGTTTGCTAGTTTTGTAAATCTTGTCAGATTAATTTGTTTTTTGGAGTTAAAATATTTTCACATTAAAAACTGAATATTCAAAAATGGACATGGAAAACTTTGATGTTGAAAAATATCGGACAGCACACGAAAGTGACACGGACTGGAAAATTAGGCGAGCGTTCATGCTGTCGAACTGTGAATATTTGAACGAGAGCCAGCTTGTATGCCTCGCAAATTGTTATGTCAACGTCAATCATTATGGCTGCTCGTAAGTTTTACATTCAAATTTTTTATGGTTCTTGTTTTATTTTATAGTGGATTTTGTTTATATTAGTTTTTTTATATTTCAATTTATTTTATAATTTGTTGTGAATTGTCCTTTCAAATGCAAATTGTTTGCTGAATTTATTTAAACAAACTCAATTGAATTAAATTATTATTATGTAGTAGTAATTCATGTGCTCAACATAAGAGATTTATTTTATAATACATTTATTACATGAGTAATAGATATTGTCATTACCGAGTAATTTATTTTATATTGAGCTACATTCATGTATGCATAATGTCATGGTAATGTGTTCTTTTAAATTGCAGGTACCCAGAAGGTGTGATGAAGCAACTTACTTACTACGAAGCTAACATCAATCAAGACTTGATAAGAAGCTATAAAAAAGCACACTCAAACTTCCCAAAGAATGAGAAATCGACAGAAGGACCACTTCACAGGGAAAGCTGGAAGGTTGCAGCAGGTCGACCTCAGTTCCTAAATGACCAGGACAAATCTTTTGACTCTCAGCCAGCTGAAACTTGCAGTTCACATTCTAAATTCAGGCAAGTAGATGGCAGTTTTTTCAAATTATATAAAACGTTTCAAGAATTAAATACTACCGCTAATAATAATACCAATGACGCTAAAAACGATTCTTCAAATTTTATGAGTAATTTTAAAATTGCAATGGATAAATGTAAGATGGTAGGAGAATCCAAATATGAGACACTGCTCAACAAATCATTTAACTGTAAATTTTATATTAATTCAATACTTGTGGGGGAAGCAAATGCGAATAATAAAAAGCAAGCAAGAATACATGCTTATGAAAATGCTTTTGAATTACTAAAGAAACCATCATTAGCAGTTGAGGAAGTTACTGCTGGTGATCATTGTGAACAACACTTGGTTGCAGTAAATGATTTAGATGCAGTTGAGGCAAATAATTTTGATTCGTTTAATGAGAAAAAGAACGTCATCAATGATTCCATGTCAATGAGTATCACAGCAATGAGTATCACAGAGCCTCTCACAGATCTGCTCGGAGATTTCATTGTTTGCAAGCCACTTTCATCTGAATCAAACCCAAAATCTATTCTATTACACTCTGCCTCACTAAACAATGCTCATTTATTATTTCAAGAAGATTATCTAATAGAACATAAACAGTTTTCTTGTGCTGTGCTCTTAAACAAAAGAATGTTATCAAAATGTCTAGCAAATACAAAATCAGATGCAAGTAATATGGCAGCCAATTTAGCTCTAGAAGTCCTTGAAAAACATTGTTATGTCGTTGTTGTGAAACAAAACTGTGATGCTGATGATGACGATGTTGTCTGTAAAACTTCATTGATGGGAAATCAGAATAATGCTATTCCCGGCTCTCTCAAACCCATTCCAGAATCAAACATTGGTCAGTAAAGTTGTATCATGTGGTGTTGATAATTTCATTATCATTTATGTAGTAGGCTCTTTGCGGTGTTAGCAATGCACGAATTTACAAGAGTTCATAAGAGAGTAGTATGTTTGAAGGCAGTGTTGATCTGGAGAACAAATCACTGATATTGTCACAAAAACATTTTACATGATTCACCATATTTGTTTTTTAATAAAAGCATATAATATAGGTAAATAATACTAGATAATGTTTTAATTTTTGACTTTCTGTAGGTAACAAGTTACTGAAGAAGATGGGATGGACAGGTGGTGGAGTTGGAAAGGTGGGCAATGAAGGTATCGAGAATCCAATCAGTTTGGAGTCGGTCATCAATAGGACCGGTCTCGGGTTTATTGATAAAAATGTTTGTGATGGTTTCATTAAAGAAATAAATAAAGTTGTTGAAGAATTTTTAGCATCTGGTAAGAAACAGGATCTAGTTTTTGGTACTGATTTCTCGAAGGAAGAGAGAGTAATTATTCATTCAGTTGGACTCAAATTTCATCTCAAATCGAAGAGTCACGGACAAGAACCTGACAGGTATTTAGTTTTAAGTAGGAAAAGAACAGCCTTAGAATTATTCGAACATATAATTGCCAGCGGCGGGGAAACTATGAAGTACCGTCTCATCGCGCCATCTATTAACGACAATTGACAATTTTTTTTTGAATCTTTAAAAACTTGTTAAAAATGTTTACCTTGTACAATAAAATGGTTTTAAATATCGGCTAAAGCGTGTTGTAGAGGTTGATTGCATGTGGAGATTGTGTTGTAGGCACGCAAGTAAGCGTTAAAAATGTTACAGTTATATCGCTGCTTGATATTTACAAAGTGTGAGTATCGAACCGTTGAATTGCATTCTTTTAGTCGAATGTCAAACATTTATTTAATTTTAAATCAATTGTCAATCGCACCGTGAAAAGTTGACTTAAATAAAAAATTATAAAATGAATTTTGCAATGAGCGGAGGAATAGAATGTTTCTATTTTGACGCCAGCATCAGCGAAAATGTCGAGATTGGGGACAACTTTTCGGAAACTGTTTTTGTCGATGGTCCTTGTATTAACGTCGATACTGTTGCTGGTGCTGAAAAAAAATCAAAATCATCTATTCTGAAAAGTAAAGTTTTTTAGTTTATTAAGTAACTTTTTATTTCTAATTTCTCTAGCTTTTTTCTTTTGTAAATCTAAATTTTTAATTAAAATAGTTTATTAATTTCACGAATTAATTCAGTCATGTTTTCATTACAAATAATTTATTTTTTTTCCTAGGTAGAGGTATGATAACAACATGCACAGAAAATTCTTTTGACCCATCCCCAGCACCTTCTCAACCTCAGCAGTCCATTCAAACCACCATTAAAAGACCACTGCTGCAATTTCTAAATGCAAACAACCAGCAACAGACGATACTAATTAGGTTTAATAATTCAAATTGTAAAGCTCAGTCCCAGCAAGATGAAAACTGCCATGCAAAGTCATTTCTTCCATTAGCAGGCTTAGGTCAAAAAAGAGATAATTAATTAATAATTAATTTTAATAGTTAATATTTTTTTATTTTCTTAATTCAGGAAATCTATAAAATTTTACTCACTTTTATATAAACAAATTTATATTACATTCAGGTACATAGTAGTAATTATTGTATTACAATTGTTTACATAGTTGTAAATACAAATTAAAATTGACAGGATTAAAAACATGTCTTGATGAGATGGCAAAGTTAAAATGTCGACAATGTAGTTATCAGGCTTGTTACGGTAAACAGTTAGAGGAGCATGTATCAACATTACATTCATCTGAGGCACTCGACAGATGCCTATGTTGTCAGATGATCTTTTTCAATGACGACGACCTAAAGATACATTATCAGGTAGAAGTAATTCAGTATTTTGTAGAAGTTGCTTTTATAAGTAACTGTTATAAATAACTGTTGATAAGTAATTTCCATAAATAAGTAATTGCTCTTAACTAAAATAACATTCAAATAGTTGTTATAATTTATAAATTTTTTATAAAATCAGAAGGTTAAAAAATTTCTAACTGACAACTAGAAACTGGAAAGTTTTCATTTAGTACTAAATTATATATTTTTAAAATATGTTATTAATTGAAAATATTTAAATAAATTAATAATATTTAAATAAGTGTAGAGAGCATGGAAAAATATAAATTATGTAGCACTGACTTAGAAATATGTATTCGACAGAGACATTTGCATTTTTTAAATATGTTTTCAGAAAAATCACCCTAAGTGTTACTGCAGTGAGTGTGGATTCATCAGTCAGCATGGCTATGTGATGAGGAGGCACATGCAGTCTCACACAGAAGAAGGTAGGAAGTGCATGTTCTGTAGCAAGCTTTACAAGGTTGGCCAGTTTGGTCTGGAAGATAGAATGATTGATTTGTTGATAAACTGAGATTAATTGGTTGATAAATCGGTAAATCGATTGCTAAATTGATTGATTGTTTAGTTAATTGATTGATTGATTTGTCGTCACATTGATTTGAGAGAAAATGATTATTTCAAGCGTTATTTTGTCCAAAAATCATTAATCATATTTGTACAAACCACCGAAATTTATTCTTTTCCACTACGTAATTTCGACATAATTTTATTAAAAAACTTTCATCCATAAAATAAAATTTCCAAAAATCTCATGTACTCAACAAAGGACAGGTATGTACTGAACATGCACTTGAAGATGGTTCACTCGCCAGTTGAAAAATCATTCACCTGTACGACCTGCTCCAAGTCATTCAACAGGAAAGCACACCTGGTCAGACATGAAAGAACTCATGCTCCTAAAAAACCTTTCATCTGCCATCATCCAAATTGTAATTATAGGTGAGATGATGAATTTATATAGATATAATTTAAACATACGTGCCCCTATGTTTCAAATACTTGGGTGTGTTGATTGTTTGGTAGATATCATCCCGTGATGTCAGGTAGTAGATATCATCTCGTGATATCATGATACAATGTTTCATCTCTTCTAAACCAAATCCTTTTTTGAATTTAGGAATTTTTCTACACAATAATATCTTGGCACATCTATGATGAATGATGTTAGTGACGATGATGATTGTTGTTAATGATGATTTGTTGATGATTGCTAACGGCAGTGCAAGCGAGAGATCAGACTTGAGCAAGCACTCCTTAGTTCATGGAGAGCCGCAGTTCAAATGTAATGTCTGTAGCAAGAAGTTCAGGCAGTCCAAAAATCGAGATCTCCATCTGAAAAGGTATATTCTTATTTACTAATGTTCTGTTCTCACACCACGCACACTTTACTTATTACGTAATCCACACACACACGCACACACACAGACACACAGGCCAACGAGATTACAAATGTGGCTGGTGCAACTTCTATGGCTACACATTCACGGACATCCGCAAGCACATTGAACGACAACACACCAAAGACCAACAACAACAGCAACTATCTCTAAACAACGACAACGGCAGCAACGATATTGAAACGACAACGACATTAATCAACAACATCATAACACCCACGCCACAACAAACATCAGAAACACAGTCATGTATAACAGATGAGTCAGCCTGTGATGACTACCTTGTTATGGTCGGACTTCTTGACCTTTCAACTTTTTGAATTAGTCGTTTAGATCCGCGTTTACAATAATTTTTTCACAATAATTCGCAGCGTGTAAGTGATTTTAATTAGTATTTTTCAAATTCATTAACAGCCCTCTACCGCGGCTTACAACCAGCAAAACATCAATGACGATGCCCGTGCGAGTTATGGCGTCATAAACAGCCACAATAACAGCGTAGATATAAGCAATTCTGACGACAATGACATCATCAATAACATTAATGATAATATTGAAGTTGACAATTCTATGGCAGTCCACAGTGACGTCATTGATGACGACGACGATGACGATGATATGACGCCCACAAACATCTGCTTAGATGTTGCGTCATTTGACGGTCGGTCGTGATTTTTATTCAATCAAATAAAATACCCATTTCTTTCAACTTTCTTACTATTTAAAATTCTTACAATGATTTATTTGTATTTCTCAATTTTTCAGAAAACCTGCCCATGTATGAAATAACGAAGAGTGAACTAACGTTTGATGATGACGACGATGACAATGTAACCTGCTGTTAACATGATTTTACCGCAACTACTAAATATAAATATATGTAAATAAATATGTATATATATATATTATTATTGTATAAATTGTTTCTGATACTTATTTTTTTGCAATTGTTAAATTGCAGTTAATGTTGAATGCTAGTCAAATATGTAATAAAAATCTTTTTACTTGATAACTTGCGGCTGTTTTTGAGTTTTGAATATCATTGCTACACTAATTTATATGTAGACATTCTAAACGTGTATGAAGGCGTTTTTTACATCCTTTATAAAGTTAAATGGAGAGAGAATTTTATTTATTTATCAACGCAAATGTAATAATAAAATGTTAAACTGTATATATATATATACATATATATACACATATTTATATGTTTGTGTGTGTAGTAGTAATAAAAATGTAACGTTTATTTACATTTTCTATAAAAATTTTGAACGATCATGATATCAAAAATATAAAAAACACGTATATATATATATATATACATATATATATATTTGCCAAGTCAAGTAACGACTTAAAACGCAACTGGAAATTAATTAATGAAATATTGTGCAACAATAAGCCTAATACCTCAGTTAACCACTTATTTACAAAAATAATATTTTAAATAACAGTCTTGACATCTGTAATGCTCTAAATAATAATTTCATTGACACTATAAACCAGGTTCAGTATGGACTGTCCAAGAACACCTGTTTAGATAAGTTAATAATTGATAAACAAAGTTACATCAACTCGTTCTATTTGGACCCTGTTGAGCCATCTGAAATTCTTAAAATAGTTAATAAATTTAAATCTGATAAATCAACTTATGACGGTTTTAATATGCATCTTGTAGAATTGTTTATTGAAGAAATTTTATACCCTTTCACACATGCAAGTTGTCCCTTTCACCATATTCTAAAATTCTTGACAATTAGTTGCCAGTCGTATGAAATTAATCATGGAAAAGTTTAGTATTCTGTCAAGTCTTCAATATGGTTTCAGATATGACCATTCGACTTTGTTGGCAGTTTTGGAAATGTACCATAGAATTTTACTAAATGTGAATGATAAACATTTGACTATGGGTATTTTTATTGACCTCACTAAGGCTTTTGACATTATTGATCATAAATTGCTTCTTCGTAAACTTAATTTTTATGGATTTAGAAGGGATTTACTGTCTTGGTTAAAAAGTTGAACAAAGATCAGTATATGCTGCTTGATTTCTGTTGCTCAGAAGTTCGAGCAGTAAATTTTGGAGTCCCACAAGGTTCAATTTTGAGACCTGCTTATTCGATTTTCATAAACGATCTCCTTAACGTATCCGCGCTATTCAAATGCATAATGTATACTGATGACACAAACATTCAAAAAATTTGAAGAATGGTTTGCTAACAATAAAGTCATTATAAACTCCTCAACATTAACATACCCCATTTTCGGTCTATCAATATTAACAAAGCTATTCAAGATTTAAACCTGACACTACTAAACGATATTCATATTGAAAAATCAAGCACAATTAAATTACTCGAAATATCCATTCGATGTAACTTATCATGGGTTACTCATATTTTAGATATAAGAAATAAAATGCATTGTTTTTAGGTGTCTTGAATAAAAAAAAAAACACAAATTAAAACCTACAATAGTTTTATCTTTCCGCATTTAGTTTATTGTGACTTGGTTTTGAGTAATAGTACGAATATTTAATTAATTTTTTGCGTATTTGCCAGAAGCGCTTTTTAAGAATACTTTATAATTTAAAACCAACTGACCACGCCAAACATCTGTTCAATGAATCAAAAATACTGACAATCCATCAAATAAATTTTTACTCTCAATCAGTATTTACGCTGAAATCTTTGCATAATTTATTGCCTTCATACTTTTCAAATTCCAAAAATTTTTCCCTTATCACGATATCTTTAGATACAAGGCAAAATCATAATTTTTATATTTATCCTTCAAGATTGAATGTAGTTAAAAACAGCGTATATCATACTGTTCCAATGCCATGGGACAGTGCTATTCCCGTTAGTATAAAAAATATTAATATCTTTTTATTTTAAAAAAGCCTTAAAAAATTTGCTGCCAATTTTAAACCTCCTGAATCTTTAAAATCATAGCTGACTAACCATTCCCGCCGGGTATTACGGAAATCATCTACTTAATCAAATATTATGCTTCTTAGTTATATTGTCAATTCGTCTATTTTATCATTCAATTTATTCTTTTGGTCAAAGAATATTCTTACAAGCGGATAATAATTATGTTTCGTAGTTATTTCGTTCAATTCATTTACACAATTTATAATTTTAGTTAAAGAATCTTTTTGACAAGCGGACAATAATTTCTGATTTTAGTTAAGGGTGACCTATCCACAAGAATCTTTTTTCTTATTTTTTTTGGATTTCCCGTTGAAATAAAAAAATATGTATATATTATAAGTTATTACTATTCATCTTGTTCACGTGCATATATATATATATATATATATATATATATATATATATATATATATATATATATATATATATATATATGTATGTATATATACGTGTGTCCTAGGCATGATCAACTAACCAATCAAATCCTTCAACCAATCAAACAGCCAACCAATTAAATCATCATTCAATCAGTGAACCAATGAATAAATGGGCAGATATACATCAATTGCACTTCAACAATTACGCAGGAGACATTTGCAGCACGGCCTATAATAATTATAAAAATAATAATAATAATGAAATTATTATTAAAATAATAGTAATAAAAATAATAATACACTGAGCTGTACTCATAACGCATTATGACAACCTTATAAAATATGAAGATATAAATAACTAAATAAATACACAAGTGACTGTGCGTATGTCCAAATGTATGAATGAGCATAATGTTATTGTAAATGTAACGTAATGTTGTAATGACGTATTGTTGTGATTGTAATAGAAATTGTAATGCTGTTGTGTAACTGTAACGTTAGTTGTCTAATTGTAATGTGACGTTGTAAACGCGTAAGAAGGTAGGAAGATATAAGGAGGATTGATCTATTCTTCATCAGAACCTCTCAGCTCACCGCCGCATCTCGTCGCCTAATCAGGCTGGCCCATTGCTGAATGATGGCGGACTGACATAATTAGAAAAATAATTATTATTAATTATAACATAATTATAATCAATTATATATAATTAATTATTATAAATTATAAATTTATATAACTATTGCCATTCATAATTCAACTTGTCATTAATAATTCAACAACTTATTTTTGCCCAAACTCCATTTGAATCAGGCATACGGCGGTTTGTCGCCGCCCTAACCACCACAAGAGCTATCACAGACGCACATGAAAAAATGAAAAAGTGAATGAGAAAAACTGACTCGACTGCACTGGCTTGGTTGGCTTTATCTAGTGAGTCAGTACCACTTTCTTTGACTTGAAAATTTAAATTTTCATTTGAAAAGTCAAAAATAAACGAATTTCATATGTTATATGAATATGTTATGAATTTCTACTGAGTATGAGAGAGAAAGAGAGAGAGGGAGAGAGAGAGAAAGAGAGAGTGACATGCCTGAGTATGATCAATATGATCTTATAGAAGTTGGGCTACATTAAAGTTGAGTAAATGTTAAATTATTGAAGAAATAAATAAGAAAGAATGTTGAATATCTGAACTTACCAATGGAGGCAAACACGTTGATGCTATTTATGTTTGTAACCCTGCAGAAATTTCAAATATTCAACTGAATTATTTTCAATTTCATTTAAAAATAGGTTAATTGAAACAGCCATCCTTTCACACAAGAAAACCTCGCATCATCCTAGGTTTTAATCATTCATTATATATTCTTTATAGGCTGTACCACGTGTAATCAGCATATCAAATAAGGATGGGAATTTGAGTTAAAACACAGCAGTGTAAAACTCACTTTTTGAAACTGGGACTAATCTTAAATAACATTTTTTACTCTGTGTGTGTGTGTGTGTGTGAGAGAGAGAGAGAGAGAGAGAGAGAGAGAGAAAGAAAGAAAGAAGAGAGAGAGAAAGGAGAGAAAGAGTAAGTGACATGCCTGAGTATGACATTAAACGATTCACTCACTTTCATTTCATTTCATCGCCATCCATCTCGGACAACACACAACAAACGGACATCATCACCATCATCACATCACCATAACATCACCATCATCGGCTAGAAGACGTCACAAACCCTTCATTCGATGTAGAATTAGTCGCAGTAGAAGAAGTGTACTGAGCAGTTTCGAAATCAGCCCACCCGGTCATGGCATTGTTGCTGTCATCATAGACAACAGACGGGGGATTGGATGACCACGGCGACCTGCCAGCTACTGGTGTCGTACTCTCGTCTAGCTGGCCTTCTTCAAAATTTGCCCAACCTAAAATAAATGATTAGCTAGTAGAAATTTTTGCAGACGCAGTGGATGAAAATACACACACACACATTCACACACGACAAACACGTAAATATTTACACACCACAACACACACACACACACACACACACACACACACATATAGACACACACAAAAACAACAAACAATATCTCACAATCATTAGATGAAACATCCATCTCTTCAGCATCGTCCTCGTCATTCTTGCTCTTTTTATCACAACTACTGCCCGGCCCACCGTCACCGTCCTCATCACTACGATCATCTTCGTCTTCATCGTCGTCATCACTAACTTTCTTTCTTTCAGTAGGCGTGTGAGTTTTAACACTTTTCGAGACTTCTGGTTTTAATCTTTCAAGATGAAAAATATGCAAAAACTTAAATGCATATATCAATATATATATATATATATTCACACACAGACACCGACAAATACACACAGGCAGACCAAAAACTACGTACAGAGATTCAGGAAAATTGGCAAGTTTTTCTTTCCAGATGTCCTCATCTGATTGGCTGTTGTCAGAAGCAGCCGAGGCAGCTGAAGCAGTTACTTCATCAGCGTCGTCGACGTCATCAGCGACCACGACAGCATCGTCATTAAAATCTTCCGCTCGGCTTTCGCACATCTCTTCAAATAATGAGGCTTTCTTCTGAGACTGGATGAAGATAATAATGAGAATGGCGGTCATAATGATGATGACGTCGAAGATTATGAAGATAACATCTGCCAACATGCACAGGAGACGATGATACAATTACCTATAGCAAGAAATAATTCTCCAAAAGATAAAGAAAACTCACATTAGCTAAACTGGTAGGG
This sequence comes from Helobdella robusta, assembly GCF_000326865.2. NCBI lineage: Eukaryota > Metazoa > Annelida > Clitellata > Rhynchobdellida > Glossiphoniidae > Helobdella > Helobdella robusta. Next base: position 720,291 of record NW_008704785.1, read on the forward strand.
CTCAAGTTGGTCCAGCTATTTGAATCACTAAGTGCTGCCCTAATGATGATGATAATAATAATAAAATAATAATAATAATAAAAGTAATAATTACCATTATGTTAGGCGTTAATTTATTGTCGAACTTGTTGAAGGAAAAAGCGAAAACGTAGAAAAATAACATCAACAGACTCACTCAAAGTCTAGTCCCTCGTCTTCAGTGCACGCAAACTGCAAATAAATTAACATAAATTAACATAAATTAGCATATATTTAGCTTAATTAACCAATTAACAGATCGATAATCTAATTAAAAGAATGATGAGTTTACAAATAAAATAAATGTAATAACTTAGTTTTGGCGAAATATAAATTAAAATGACTGGACACACGCGCGCGCGCACGTACACACACACACACACACACACAAGCACACACATCACTATCTAGCACCACAAGCAACGTATGGATAAGATTCATCCCCTTGTTATGAAGCCGTACACACACACAAAAAAATAAAATAAACCAGAGAGATAAAAAAAATATTATTAAAATAATAATAAGAATAATAATATTAATAATATTATTATTATTGTTGTTGAAAAATTAATTAATTAATTGCATAATTAAGCATGCTCCATTTAAATTAGATCAATTAACAGTGCTGAGAGAATCATGAAAGCCTCGATAAAACAAATCAATATTATTATTATTATCATTATTAACATCGTTATTATTATCATCATTAATTATTATTATCATCATCATCATCATAAATACTGCTACAATGATTAACATCATTATATTTTAAAGTTATGAAACACTTAAACGAATTTTGTTATGCAGAATTAAGCTATCAGTCAAAATTAGAATAATTCAATCAAATAAACAACTTCAACAACAACAACGACAACAACAACAACAATAATAATAATCTAGCATCTTCAGACACAATAACAACAAAATAACAACAAAAAACATTAATAACAACATAGAAAAACGCCGACAACAATAACCACAACCACATTAGCAACAACAACAACAATAATAATAATGATAACGATAAATAAATAATAAATAATCATCACAGAAATACTGCTAACTCAAACTGGGATTAGCAAAACGTAGAATGTGAAAAACAGCCAAAATAATTTCAAAATGCATGAAACTGAGTTTTAGCCCAAAAAAAACCCAAACAAACAAAAGAGAAACACAACTGAAAAATCTTGTGTGCTTAAAAGCATGCGATGAAATATTATTAAACATTCCACACACACCAAGCTATGTGAGTATGAACGCACACAAAAATACACACACACACATACACACACACAAACGATCGGTTTATTGGTTTATTGAAAATCCAATCAAATGATTCTATGACTGATTCTAACATCATCACTATCAACATCATCATCATTATCATCAACATCATCATCTCCATCATCATCATCATCAACAACATCATCATCAACAACAACATCATCATCACCATCATTACCAGTCTCAATATTCTTCCAACCTAAGAAAAAAATTGAATGCAAGTAAAATCATGGAACATCAATTTACCAGAAACATCAACAACAACAACAATAATAATAATAACAACAATAATAATAACAATGAATGTTAGTAAGTGTATGCAACAACGACGAGAATAAAACACGTGTGTGCGTGCGTGCTAATAAATTAAAACATTGAGGCGTCTGTCACAATCAAACTAACAAAAAAAAAGAGTAACGCAAATTATATTTTTGCCTAGAAAAACATTGCAAATAAATAAATAAACAAATAAATAAACAAATAAATAAAACAAATGAATGAACGAATGAACGAACAAACAAACAAACAAATGAAAGTAACAATCACGAACGAAAAATAAAGAACGAGACCAAGTAACTTGATACTTAGAAACAAAATTTAAGTCAATTCTCCAACGAAACAAAAACTGCATAATTGATTTCTACGTAGTACAATGATGGAGCTACAAAGTGAAGAAAACCACAGCAACAACAACGGCGTCTGCAGTTGCGAGGACAACAATAACAACGCCGACCACAAAAAATTGAAAAAAAAAACAAAAAATTAGCCTATGGATATAAAAGAGACGAGATTCTAACAAAACTATTGAATTGTAGCAAGGGAATAAGACACACACACACAACACACACAAAGACACACACAAAGACACACACAAAGACACACACACAAAGACACACACACGCATGAAAACACGCATATACACACACAAAACATATATACATACACACACACAAACATCTAAGTTCAATGATAAAAAAGCTTTAAAATCAATGCCAAAGAATTTAAGAAAAAAAAATTCCTAAATATAACAAAGACATCTACAAATACAGACATATACAGACAAGCATACAAACATATATACACATATAAACATATGTACACAACACATAAACTCGTAAAATCATATAGACCATAAATAATCAAGTGTGTGTGTGTGTGTATGTGTGTGTGTATGTATTTACTTGCGTATATATATATATATATATATATATATATATATATATATATATATATATATATATGTATATATATATATATATATATGTATGTTGGTAATAGACCATAATTTTTACAATATTCTATAAATCCTACCGAATGTTTGGCGTTAATATGTTTGTAGTTCGTTTTTTCGATTTTTCTCACTAAAGTTTTTTGGTGAACGTTTAGTTTATTAAATCAAAATAAC
>NW_008704785.1:723047-735547 GCF_000326865.2 Helobdella robusta
GTAATAAAAACTAGCATCGTAAATAGTGACAAAGAAGAAAATGATGCTATGGAAGAAGAAAAGGAGACCAAAGAAGATGACCAGCCAATAAAGAAACCTGACACCTAATTCGCATCAAAGTTCAATTTTATAACACCAAAGTTAATTTTTACAACGTCAAAGTTCATCTTGACAAAGTTAATATTTCCATATATATAGCAAGGAGCACTGATGATGATTCATTCGGAATCGAAATATGGCCTTATTTGCAGCATGAATTCGAAAAATAAGTTTATTTTGAATTTTAATAAAAAACTTCACCAAAAAACTTTAGTGAGAAAAATCGAAAAAACGAACTACAAACATATTAACGCCAAACATTCGGTAGAATTTATAGAATATTGTAAATATATATATATATATATATATATATATATATATATATATATATATATATATATATATGTGTGTGTGTGTGTGTGTGTGAAAACGAGTCAATGGCATACTTTGTGTTCTGAATCAATTTGGAAGTCCATGCGAAAGTCATCGTCAACAGCCGACATGACACTGGACGCTGATCCAACGGTCTAAAAATATATTCATTGTCAATACCCTCATCATCTCAACTATAATAATAATAATAATCATCATCACAATAAAAATAATAATAATATTAATAATAATTGCAATCATAATAATTATATCAATATCACTATAATAACCACTACTCTAATCATCAGGAATCATCCGGCCAGAGCCGTTTTAATGACCATTACTGCATTCAACATCACATTATAAGCAGTCTCAATTCATTCCAACCACAACTACGTACAACATCAAAACAATCAACAACAATAACAATAACAAAACAATCAACAACAACAACGACAACAACAATAATAGCGACAATAAACATACGCCATCTAGAGAATTCTGCTTGTTCACTTCGGCCAGAGCAGTTGTCGTGAAATCTTTCCACCTCTCAACATCCGACTGATCTAATTCTGCAAAAAAAGAGACGACAATCAAATGTATTCATTTATCTGCCAACTTAAAACCAAACACAATTTTCATCACTAAAAGAAAAACCCCCTCCTAACAAAAGAATAGAGATAATAATTTACTGAGTAAGATGCTATCAAGCAGAGGTGCGTTACAGCTGTTCAGCAAGCTATTGGATATCTTTGTGAGGTGGCCTATGTAGCCCAGCCGATGACTTGGCACTTTCATTCTGAATGAAGATACATACATACATAGATAGAGACACAGATACATACATACACACACATAAATATATACATGCATATACATATATACATACATACATACATACATGCACAAAAGTTATTGATAGAGAATTACGAAAAAAATGTGATGCACACAATAACACAAAGGAACCTATCATCATTCAGTTCAAATGCCTCAACTATCCTATTGAGAAGTTTGAATTCGATCATGAGCTGTTAGAATTAAGGGTAAAAGATTGCTTGTTCATTTAACTATAAAACTTTTTATCCACCACACTATAAATTATTCATTGAAAGCCCATATTAACCAAATCATCATTCACACACGCACACACATACACACACACGAACGAACACAACAGAACACAGCAAACCTGATTAATAAGAGCTGTAGCTGAATCAGCAGCCACAACGCAGCAACTGGCATTGCTGTTTGCATTACTTTCAGCAGCAGCAGTAGCAGCAGCAGAAGTCGTAGTAGTGACAGTTATAGCTGGTGATGTTGATGTGCTCGCGCCCAAAGAGATGCTACCACTGCCAATGGAGGTGATGGCATTTGTGAGGAGGTTGTTGATTATGTGCTCGAATTGTGTGTGTAGGAAGTTGTTCCAGGAGTACTCGAAGAACATGCCCTAAAAATTGATCAGGGAGACGATTTCAAAGGTTACATTTAATGCTACAGTAAATAACTTGTAACTATGTCTGATAAATCAAAATTAAATAAGCAGTAATAATCCTTAAACTTATCAAAATACAGAGAGACAGCAGTAGCAAGACAATTCATAACGTTTATCCTCCTACAATCCAACTCACCAGCAGCACTCCCATGGTCCCTAATCTAATTAGTTCCTCGTTGAGTGGTTTGTAGTTGAGCACCATGAGGTATGTGATTAGGCGGACAACATTTAGACGGGCATTCCCCAATGGTACGTCTAATAGACCAGCGGTCGTTTGCATTGGACAGTAATGTTGCTGTCGGGTATGAATTACATACAAACATACATAAACACATACATACATACATACATACCTACATACATACATGCATACATACGTACATACATAAATACATACACACATACATACAAACAAACACACATACAGGCACACATACAAACACACATATATAAAAATATATAAAACATACACACATGTGCTAACAAACCTGCCTATATGTTTGTAGGGAGACCAGATGTAGTACAGATACACATACATAAACATGCAAGCATACATTCATTCACAGGCATACAAATACACACAAACAAGAAGAAACATACAAAACAAAAACCTTAGGAGGGTGTGTTAGTATCCTATGAAAATCTTTTAGCCTAGGTAGCAGGGCTTTTAATGTACCATCGATGCTTGCCATGAACTTATCCACATCAGGAAGTGATGACGTTGATGACTCAAATGGACTTTCCAAACTGGTTATTTTTAGAAATTAATTGTTATACAAATACACACACACACACACAAAATACACACACAGACATACACCGCATAAACACGCGCACACACATACATACATATGCATACAGCGGAGTTTATTCTATATGCACATACATACATACATACATACGTACATACATACACACACACATACATACACACACACATACATACAATACTGTTCCCTTGATGGATAGGTATGCAAGAAGGAAGGGTTATTTATAATTACTTCTATAATAATAATTACTATTATTAATAACATTATTATTATCATTATACAAAAAGAAATTGCTCTACAACAAACTACAATTATATCTGAGAGAAGTCAGACTGATGATTATGGTTACTTTTCAATCCTTAAAAGTGTTATCTAATTCATAATGACATAGAAATTAATAATATAAGTTAACTTTTTATAAGTACAACCTCGACCAACGTAGTAACCACAGACACACAACACGCCACAATTACGTGATACCATCGTAAAATGATGTCATAATGACATCACTAACTTGGCCTTCTTAAACTCTAGTAATGTATGTAAGACAGACAGGCCGCCGATAATACTGGACTCGACTGTCGGATCTTCAAACATACTGTTCAAAAGACTTTTTATAGATTCCTCCCTGGAAATGTATACACAATCAATCAATCAATCAATCAATCAATCAATCAATCAATCAATCAATCAATCAATCAATCAATCAATCAGCCAACCCATCAATCAATCAATCAGCCAACCCACCAATCAATCAATCAGCCAACCCACCAATCAATTAATCGATCAATCAATCAGTGACAGAACTAACGATTGGATAACTTTGAGTAAGACATCTCCGACGCTAGTGTCCTGCTCGAAGGACAGCTGGTCCCTACCGTGACGAATCAGATCACAGAGTGAAAATGAGGCGTTGTAATTTGTCTGCAGTTGCATAATTATTTATTTAATATTATTATAATATAATTCATTTTATTATTATACATCATAACCCTTGCTGCTATATATATTTTGATTGTAACTAGAAATATTTATTACTCTTGATATATATAAAAATAATATCGATATATATAAATAAATAATATATTCATAATAAAAACATAACAAATATAGTACAAAATATAACAAAATGTAATAAAATACGTGCTAAGCTAACTTCAGGACTGTGTACTGGACGAATAAGATCAATCAACCTCTCCACTAATTTCTGCTCTTTCAACCACTGGGAAGAAAAAAAGATTACCACAAATTATATGAATAATACGTACAATTAAAATAAGAAAAGAATTCAAACTATCAAATGAAATCTAAATTAAGAATATGTTTATAAATCAACCATCTAACTAGCCAGGCAGCAGATCAGTTGGTCAATCAATCAACCAATTAGTCAACCAATCAATCAATCAACCAATCAGCCAACCAATCAACTAACTTCGAGACATTCTGTCCTAGACTGGGGCGAGTCCATACTAATAACCAATCTCAGCAAGAGATCCATTATGGCTGATGTATTCAGGTGGTGCAGCAAACGGTCCATAAACGTCGAACGAGATTTCAAGAACATTAAAAACTAAAAATTTTACAAAAATTAAAATTAATTTAAAAAAATATTTATCATAATATATAACAATAAACGAATTGAAAACAAATATAAACAACATGAATATATGAAAAACTGCACACACTCTTTCTCTCTCACACACACACACACACAAACAGAGCCACACACCAATGCAAACCTCTTGACTCTTCCTCATGATGAGAAGTCCCATGATTTTGCTGAAAAAACTCGCTTGTAAAGGGTTTAAAGCCTCCTCCTGGTTCAAAAATCCCAACAATTCATTCAAAAGGGCCTCAGTTGACATCAAAGAGTCCGTTATTGCAGTGATGTCAGATGTTAACAACTCACACGAAGAGTTTGGCAGCCTGTGTGTAAAAATAAATTTAGTTTAAAATGGGTGCTTCAGTTATTAATGGTACTATCATCAATAATTATAATTCATTTTACCAATCAATTGAATTTAAATTACTATTTATTGAAAGAATTTATCATTTTATAAATTCTCGATCTAACTTTGTTAAAATGTCTTGCAATCTATAATCTAATAAAATTGTTAAATTCTAAATCATTTCATGAAACTTTGTGCCAGCTTTGATTAATAATAATGATGATATTTAAAACGATTTAAAATAATTTTGAATAAATTGAAAATAATAAAATTTCATTCCTCTAACTTGTATCTCAATTTTTCTTCTATTTCTTTTGATGGTTCATTGATCACCATGCTTAAAAGATTTTTCATATTCTCTGGTTTGGTTAAGCTACAAATAACATTTTGTAAAAATATTTTTTAAAAATGTGATTTTTTTTCAAATATATAAATGAAATATCTAAAAGCTGTATATATTACACTGACAACAACATTAGATAACATTATTAATAACTCAAGAAACATCTCAAAAGAAATAAATATTTTTTTGTATCATCAAAAAAAATTAATTCTAGAAACATCTCAAAATGAAATAAATTTTTTATTTGTATCATCAACAAAAAATTGAATTTATGATCAAAATATGATTTATGATAAAAAATTATTGAGATTTATAATATAAAAACATTCCCATACAAATCTATGAGCTTTGTATTCTGGGCTTTGCACTCCTGCAGGACATCTTCCTCACTAATTATTTCAACTAACGTGACATCCTGATCATTTTTTAAAATAGAAAAATAATAGTGATCAAATGATTTTAAAATATTTTTAAATGAATTCTTGATTATTTAATTTAATTTGTAAATATAAAGGAATAAAATAAAATTAAATCACTTTGGGAATAGTTAATTTTTTATAAATAGTTTTTTTTAGTTACTCACCTCTTTGTCCAACAGAGTGTCAATTTCAGATGAATGATAATTAAAACGCCAAAACATGATTCCTAACTAAATAGATAAAAATACTTTTGTTCATTTATGACAGAATGAATGAATATAAAATTATAAAACCATGTTTCAAACATTTAAAATTTTAAATTCAAATACTAATATTTAATTTAATTAATACAAGGGAGAAAAACTAGAAAAAAGATCTATCATCAAAAAAAAATAAAAAAGTTTGTAAAAAAATGAACATTCGAAACAGAAAATATTTGCAAAGTCACTAGCCAAATCAAACAGGAGAAACCAGATCAGATATCGTCTGCTTAGTGCTCCTTGATTTACACAAAAAGTTTAATTTTTTTATTTAAATTTATTTTTCAAGCGACTAAAACGGTAATTAACGTGCCGCGAATAACCACCAGCAGAATTTATCACATTACTATTGAAAAAACCCAACAGTGACACCACCGGACTAAAAATTAGGGGAAAATGGCGGAATTAGGAGACCAGTTTGGGAATTTTGTCCGAAATTTGCATCTACAAGAAGACATAAACACAATATTTTATTTTTAATCTTTGGTTCGCTGGATGAACGCCTTTATTATTTTGCGCTTTTAGTGACACCACTTAATAAAACAATTATTATTGGCTCGAATGACTAATTTGATGAAACTTTATAATTAATAATTAATTTAATTAAAATTTACGCATTATTTATTAAAAAAAATTAAAAACAATGTTTGTTTAAATAGAAAAATGAAATCCGATTCATTACGTTACGTCCAGGTGTTAATTGCATAGGTATGTTTATTTTATAATTTACGTTTCACGTTGACAAGTTTTTAAACGCAAATTTATTTCGAATGAGTTGAGTTTAGTGAAAGTTTAAACTATGTTTTTAAAAAGATTAATATTTATTATTCATTTTTATCTAAGTAAAATGGAGTGTCATTAAGTTTGTCAGTAGTATTCTGTTGATCAATTTGGCTTGTTTTTAATTTTCATTTTAGTTTAGTTTAGTAGTTAGTAGTCATTTTTTCCTCATATCATCTGGTTAAAAAAGCCTATTATATGACGTTTTATCGCCCAGCAAATATTGCTTTCATTATAAAATATTTAATTATAATTAATTAATAATACATTAATAGAGTTTATTGGTGATTATATTCCTAAAATTTCAAAAGATCAAGTAATTAATTTTAATAATTTGGTATGGGGCCCAGATAATTCTGGTTGCATGAGTTTTTTAAATTAATAAATAAATAAAATTAATATTAAATGAAAAATTAATTTTAAATATATTTAAAAGTAAAATTAATTAATGCTCAATTGAAGTATTTGATAATTAGAAAAAAGTAGGAAAAAGAAAAAAAATTTTATAAAAAATTCAAAAATAATAAATTGCCGATATTTTTGTTTATTTCAATCTAGTTTGGAACTTAAAATTTTTTAATTAATTAATTAGTTAATTGATTAGTCACTAATCAAATTAGCAAAATTTATTAATGAGTATTTTGTGTTCTACATAGAAGAAGGATAAAAAAGATTTAACAGGAGGTAGATAAATTAAATTCCTCTATTAATTTTTTTTTAGTAATTTTTTAATCTACATAAACACTCTCACACACACACACACACACGCACACACACATACATACATACACACATACACTACACACACACATGCATACCAAGCATGCATATCTTATTTATTAGTTGACTTTCATCTAACTCATTAGTATTCCATTACCATCCATCTATTTCATTTATTTATTTTTGGTTTGTTCATTCTGGGTGTTCATGCATTCATTCATTTGTTCATTCACTCCTTTGTTCATTCTTGTGTCAGTTGATTTATTAAGCCTTTTTTCCTTGCTTTTGTCAGTTAATTCATTCATTCCTTCGTTTATTCAATCATTATTTTTTTATTCACTTACTCATTCACTCACTCACTCAATCATTCACTCATTCATTTGTTCATTTGTTCATTCATTCATCCATTTATATCTACCTGTCTATTCAAGTATGTTAATTTCCACATAAACAAGTTATGTACTGCTAAGTATCTTTCTGTATATGCTTGTAAATTTGTGTGTATTTCTGTATACATATGTGAATGTATACATGTGTATACGTATGTATTTGCATGTTGTTTGTATGTATGCGTTTGTATATTTTTGTATATGTGTGTATTTATGTGTATGTGTGTGAGCGTTATTCATTGAAACAAGCTGTATTAAATTAAATGAATCAATGTATGCAGAACATGCTGTGGCAGTTGTAAGTATCTGTTTCTTATATGTGTGTATTTGTTTGTCTATGTGAAAATGTGTGTGTGTGTGAGTGCGTGCGTGCGTGCGTGTGTGTGTGTGTGTGCTTGCATCTTTTTCAGTTAGCTGATTACAATTTGATTACATTGTTTTTATGTGATGTGTGTTTATATTGTATTATTGTGTTAGATTATATGAGTATATAATATATATATATATATATATATATATATATTACCAAGTTTTCATTTATTGATCTATTAATATACATATTGTATAATAGATACATTTCAATAATGGTCCAACCCTGATTGTGAAAAGCTGCTGAAACATTTATGTAATATGTTTGTTTGTTTGTTTGTGTGTACGTGTGTGCGTGTGTGTTTGGTTGAGTGTGTGCGTGTTTGTGTGTGTAATGTGCGTGCGTGCGTGTGTGTGTGTGTGTGTGTGTGTGTATGATTAATATGACTTATTATGTATGTATGGCTAAATAAGGCTATGAGCAGATAAAACAAAATAGATATTTATCAATCATTCACTGAATGAGATGGATGGAATATGTTCTGTATATTATATTTTGTTATGTGTCATCCCATCTTTGCCTCATATTATTTTGAACTGCGTATTGTAACAGCGTTGTATTGGAATGTTGTGTTCGTTTGTATGTTTGTAGGTATGTATGTTTGTATGTTTCTATTCTACATACACATAGGTACATACACAAACACACACACACACTCATACTCAAACAAACATACATACATACACACACACATACATACATACGTACATTATATATATATATACACACACACACACACACACACACACATACATACGTACATTATATACCCTGTTACTATATATTCTGCAATTCATTTGTTTATCAACTTGAGGTAAACAAAATTATTATAATTTTTATTTCTTGGAAAAAAGTTTCATCCATTCTTGGTTCATGTATGTTTGTATGTGTGTTTGTATATCTTTTGTCTGTATGTATGTGTTGGTCTGTGTGTGTTTGTGTGTGTTTGTGTGTGTGTGTGTGTGTATAATGATTATGATGAGAAATGAAGATGACGACGACGACGATGGGAAGTAAAAATTTTTCCCAAAATCCGCTCTGCCATATTGTTTATTTTACTTTCTACTCCATCACTCCATTAAAAGCATGGCAACAACAACAATAACAACAACAAACAACAACAATAATGAGGATAACATTAACAATAAATAATAATAATAACAACAATATAACAATAATAGTTTAGTGTAATAACCATAGCCGTTGTAAGACAATTATTTTATCGCATTTTTATCTCTAGGAAAATTTTCTTCAAGAGTTGCATTGCTTTGGAGGCTTTTTTGTATGGATTCTTTCTCTCTCTCTCTCTCTCTCTCTCTTTCTCTCTTTCTCTATACACATTTATACCTTTATATATTTAGTTATTTATTGATATGATGTATTGTTTTCTCTCATTGGATTTTATGTGTTTTACAACTACATGCACTTTTTAACCTTCGGTTTTTTCAATTTCTTTTTCACTTTCTGTCTCTCTCTCTCTCTCTCTCTCTCTCTCTCTCTCTCTCTCTCTCTCTCTTTCTCGCCCACTCATCTGAGAGCCTCATCGTCGTTAACGTTATCAAAATAATCCTTATCATCTAGATTTACGTCATTATCCTCTTCATCATCGTCATTACAAACGCCACATCATCGTCATCACTGACGTCATCGTCATCAACGAAAACAACAGCATCGTCATCATAATTACATTTATTATTATTATTATTATTATTATTCTCAAATACTTTCAAAATCTTAATAACAATTTGATAGACGAATTGAAAAACTCAAATATTGTAATAAATTCATTTGAAATTTCCCTGCTAGGTTTTTTTTTAATATTTTAAACTATCATTAATTAATTTCATTTGGTCTGACCCTTTTCATAGAAGTTTAATTAATTCCGTAGTATCGTCATCTTACGCAATTTACTGTGATAGGAACACGATTTGAACATAATTTAATGCTGATTCTATTTCCCTTTGTGCCCATTTAAAATGTATGGCGAGCATTGAAGAATATCTATATAATTTACATTATAAGTTTTATTGCTTTAACCGCTATCACCTTTTTCATGCATCCTTTCCATGCATATCTCTTTTTCTGCATCAGCATCTCTATTTCTCTCTCTCTTTCTCTCTCTCTCTCTTCTTCGCTGCGTTGTTTTTCCAGTGCATTTCATTTCGACTTGTGGCAAGGAAGTTAAAATCATCGTAATTATTTTCCATATTATTATTATTATTAAATAAATAAATAAAAATAAATAAATAAAAAAAATTTCATTCCTTTATTTTTCGAGTTCTTGAAAGGGGATATCTCAAATATTCGGATTCAAAATTTGCCAAAAGGAAACTCTTTCACAAAATTTGAATCATCACTTTTGTTTATATATATATATATATAATTATATATATATATATATTTATATATATTAGATTAAATATTATTATTAAAAAGGTATTTAATAGGTTTTCTGCACGGTTGTATTCGTAATTTATGGGTTTAAAAATTTCATTTGACTAGATGGATTCTGTAGTTGGTGTGAAAATGTAGTAAAGACCATTTATATCCCAACTGGTATAATGTATCATATAGAGGTTTTCATTGATTTCGGTAGTTTACAGTTGAAATCACATTGAAATTAGTTTTCTAAGTAAAAGTTTTAAACACTTGTATAAAGTTATCGTTATACAAAGTAGCTAATTGTAATAATTTATTAATTATATAATTAATATTCATCAATTATAATTACTGTACAAAGCTATTTTTATCATGAACAAACGACCAACGACTTTCTTGGGATTATTTGCATCTAGCAGCAGGTCTGAGGGGCAGGAGGATTCTGGGAGGAAGAAGAAATTTGGCGAGGCACAATTTTCAGTTGAGAGTCAACCGTCATCTTGCAGCAGTCCAAACACACCCACAACATCAAATATTTACGATGTTTCGAGCAAGTTCTCCAAAGATGGCAACTTATGTTTCGTCGTCAGTCTGGATAAGGCCGCTAGCGATAAGGGATTTATGAGAAGGAGGATCAAGTCGGCTGAGCCGAGAGTGAGTTTGAATAAAAGTAAAACGTTCAGTTGTAAATTAAGTAGTAAGGCTAACAAGTTAGGCATATCAGTTTCCAGTGAAGAAAATAAGTCGAGTGTTGACGTCATAACGAAAGTTAAAGAAAGTGTTGGAGACAAAAATAACGATGGTGGTGTGGTGATGTCATTAGAAAACAAACACAAAATGAAAGAACAATCTATCGAAGAACAACAGCTACATCAACCACAACAAGAAGAGCAACAGCAGTCAGGTTTGAAGTCCGGTTGTAGCACTATGGACCCGGCAATTGAATGCCGAAAGATAGGCAAAGCTGGAATGATGTTTCAGTTCTCCAATGAATCTGACAAAAGTTTTCCAACCAGCGGTCTAGTTGAGGCGAAGATGTTCACACCAAATTCAAAATTTGTCAAACTAGATTGCCTACTGACGCAGAATCAACAGCAGCAGAACACATCAACTAAAGACGACGATGACGATTACTCAACAAAAACATCCAGACTCTCCTACATCCAATCTTCATTCACTCCAAAAACAAAGCATCCAAAGGAAACTCTAGAGTCCCCAACAACTTCCACAAACCCAGAAACGACCATCAAACAAAGTGGGGCCTTCCATTTGAAAAAGGAGCAAGTAACTCAACAGAGATTGATATCGGTAGATCGGGAGCAGTACCACAAGACGGAACAGGCTGCACTGAGTTTGGAGCAACAGGAGCCGGACTTGAAGCACCACCGAGCTGTTACGGTCAGTAGAAGCAAGACATGGAGCTTCAAATCTCCCTCGGATGTCTCCCTACTAGGGAGCGCTAAAGAGACAAAAGTCAGCACAACTATAACGCCGAAACAATACAGTGCAAGAGAAAGGAAAAGCGCGAACAAATTTCAAAGCAGGCACTCAATTATTAACGAAGACGACAACGACGACGACGATGGCGTTAGCCTAACAAATGATGAAAATATTCATCAGGATATAACCTATGTAGATAAAAATGCTGCTGCTGCTGCTGCTGCTGCTACTGCTGCTGCTGCTGCTACTGCTGCTGATGGCGGCGACGACAAAAATCGTGATATATATTATAAAAACGAATTGGCTACACTATCTGACGACACTGAAGATAGAGTATCTTCGTGGAGGAAGCCAAAATCTATCTGTAACGTTGTCAAGTCGTACACTATTCTCGATAAGGATTTCAGGTATGTAAATACGCACATACACACGCACGCACACACGCACGTAAACAAACACACACAAACACACACACACACATGGGATAGTAAAACTTTTCCATTAACAACAAGTGCAATGGATGTAATGTGTCTGTTTGATCAGCTTTTTCGTTATCGCCCAACTTTGATTAACAACTTATTAACAGTGCATATTTGTGTATAACTAAATAAATACTTAAACATCATCATCACCATTAACAACATTATCATCAACAACAACAAAAACATCATCAACAACAACAGCATCATCATTATCAACAACAACATTATCATTATCATTACCATCATTGCTACAGGTCAAATAGATTGGCTATGTGGAATAGAGAACCTAGAACAAC
>NW_008704785.1:740547-748047 GCF_000326865.2 Helobdella robusta
GAACCAACAGGCAAACAAATGAATAAAAAATATTGTAGGATTGATTGAGCGTTTGGATGAACAGATGAATCATATTGATAATGATGATGTTGATGATAAAAATGATGACAAACACATGAATGGTACGAAATAAACATGAATGGGCGAGTTAGTAACTGGATAGGAATGCACTGCTATCACTCAGTATGATGGTGACGACGATGATGAAGATGGCGATGATGAAGATGATGACGACGACGATGATGATGATGCGTGTAATGATAATGATGATGACGACGACGATGATGATAACGATGGTGATGAAATTATTACTGTTGCTACTACTCTAGAATTGTCTACTATTTTTCATTGTGAAGAGGAAATTGATTGAGTTAGAAATACTAATGTTTGTATCTATTTCTTTAGAGCTTGCTCTTATTGGAGGAGAGAGAGAGAGAGAGAGAGAGAAAGAAAGAAAGCAAATAAGAGAGAGAGAGAAGAGTGAAAAAATCCATATTTTTATTTATCTTTCATTCTTATTCATTATCTTACATAGGTGCATTACATACCTAATATTATTTCGTGTTTATGGGATTTTTTTTAGGCTTCAGAGATTTGTTTTTATTGTTTGTTTTTTTTTTCTTCGCAATTTTTTCTACTAGAAAAAAAAATGTGTATTTTGTAAATTTTGTATATTATATGCTGGCCTACCTTTTATTTACATTGTCAACAATTGTCGCCTTCCGCTTTTTGAATGTTCATCATCTTTTACACATACACGCATACACACACGCACGCACTCACACACACGCATGCAAACATGTACGTATAAAGAGAGAGAGAGAGAGAGAGAGAGAGAGAGAGAGAGAGAGAGATGAAAAAGCAAGCGAAAGCAATACTACAATAACAACAGTTACTTCTAATTAAATTTCTCAACGTTAAAGGCACCCCAGATGTCGACAACAAACCAAAGGCCAAACAGTGCAGACAACAACAATTTTAGCAGCATTAACAGCAACAACAATGTCGTTGCAGCTGACAGTAACGACGACGACAACAGTAACATTAACAACAACAGCCTAACTCGCGTTGAGGTATATTGTTGCATGCACCTTTTTGTTGTTGTTCCACTTGTGTAACTGCTATATTACTTAATAATTAATTGATGATGATGATTACTTAATAATTAATTGATGATGATGATTACTTAATAATTAATTGATGATGATGATTACTTAATTATTAATTATACGCCAGTTAATTCGCTATCGTCGCTATTTTTTTATCTCAGTAAGTTTTTTAAAGCCACCGTTTGTATGTGAGTGTGTGTGTGCGTGCGTGTGTGTGTGTGTGTGCGTGTGCGTGTGTGTGTGTGTGTGCGTGTGTGTGTATGAAAAATTCGTTCTATGTATTTTTGTATTGGAATCTCTGAGGTCATTAACCTTCTATACCTATCTATCATAGCGCTTCAATTTCCTATTCAAAAAACTATCCACACGCACACGTACATACACACAAACATTCACACACACACACGCACACACATCACAACAGCCAACTACACCAACAACAATACTTCAACAGCTTCAAACGACGGCGCCAGCGACGACGCCAACGACATCACGACACAAAAAGACCGAGTCGATGCCCGATGAACTGTTAAAAATAAACATGAACCATCTGAAACAATACGCCAAAACAACAACAGCAACAGCAACATCAGCCGCAACAACAACAGCAACAACAGCAACAGCAACGTCAACAACAACAACAACAACATCGGCAACAACAACAACATGCCAAAATGCTCTTACAGATGATAAGATTGATGACGTTGATAACACAGCCAAACAGATGGTATTCTTCTTATTATTATTTTCTTGTTATTGTTATTATTTGTTATTATTATTATTAATTTTGTTATTTATGTTATTATCGTTTGCATTGTTTATATTTTTATATAAATATTGTTTATTTTGATAGCGTTTACGTTTCATACGCCATGGATTTAAATTCTTTAGATAGCTGGCTTGTTGGTTGGTTGCTTGGTTGAGGAAATGATTGAATGAATGAATGAATCAATCAATCAATCAATCAATCAATCAATCAATCAATCAATCAATCAATCAATCAATCAATCAATCAATCAATCAATCAATCAATCAATCAATCAATCAATCAATCAATCAATCAATCAATCAATCAATCAATCAATCAATCAGCCAACCAACCAACCAACCAATCAATCAATCAATCAATCAATCAATCAATCAATCAATCAATCAACCAATCAACCAATCAACCAATCAATCAATCAATCAATAAGTGCATGAATGCATGATTTGATAGATGGAATAATAAAAATACAGATGGATGAATAAATAAATAAATGAACTGATAATTATATATAGGACATTTTTTTTTCTCAAATTTTGGGTGAACAACCTTCCAGTTATCAGTTACTGATTGACCGATCGTTTATTTGTTTGTTTTGGGGTTGAAGTATCGATTGATTGATTTATTTATCTGTACATCAACCCATACAACCATCCATCCATCCATCAATCTACTCATTCATTCATTCGTTCGTTCGATCGTTTGTCCGTCCGTCCGTTCGTTCGTTCATTCATTCATTCATTCATTTCTTCATTCATTCATTCATCTTTTCTTTCATCTTTCCACTTATCTTAATAGCATGCTCTGAGCTTCAAAATAAATAAACACACACCCCAGATAATAATAATGATGATGATGATACACACACACACACACACACACACACGCATACAAGCAAACTAACACACGTACACGCAATTACACTCACAAATAAACACACACACAATTAGTAATGTTGTAATAATATAAATGTCGTTTAAATAAATATTAATACTATTAAGACCTTTTTGAAGATTCATTGTTCCTAATTATTATTCACGCTTCTGACCTAATTAATATTCATGATTATGACTTAATTAATATTCATGACGATGAACCTAATTAATATTCACGAAGCCCTGGTCGATAGGCAGTATGATACGTAAGCGAAGATTAAAGGTTGTCCTTCCAAGTCAAGTCAAAGTGGCTACCGTTGATGAATCCATGTTCACCACTGTAACTAATTTATTAATTAATGTTAATTTATGTGAATTTTAATTTATGCAAATGTTATTTTTGGCCACTAGATATAGTTATTATTTTTATGAATATTTTTCACTATTCGCTATTGCTTTAGTTGTTATTTATTTTATTGACATGTTGTTTGTCGTTAATGTTGTTGGGCTTATTATTATTATTATTACTACTACTACTATTATTCTTATTGTTGTTGTAGTTGTTTCATTGTAGTAGTAGTAGTTTTTGTAGTTGTTGTTGTTGTAGTTGTTGTAGTTGTGGTTGTGTTGTTGTCCTAATATTATTCAATTAGATTCATCGTTGATTTTTCCGCATTCAATTATTTCTTTTTAGCTTATGCACACCTTTTGTATATATTCGTTTGTATCTAATTTGTTGTGTACTCTTTAGTGCATGTTCATGTATGCGGTTATACAGAACAGTGTATTTGTCTGTATATATCTTTGTATGTCTGTATATGTCCTTGTATGTCTGTATATGTCTTTGTATATCTGTATATGTTTTTGTATGTCTGTATATGTAGTACACAGTATAATGTTTTTTTATCAATATAAATTAGCTTCTCAAATCAAATAGCCTTGTATAAACTATTTTATATGCTTGTTTGTCGTGTAAAACTTACACATAGGCACACACACACGCGCACACACACTTGCATACATACACATACATACACACACATACACACACACACACACACACATGTATGTATATACGATGTACGTGTATGTTTGTATACTTATTTGTATATACTTTCATTTGCTTTTTTCTCATTAGCTTTCATTAAATAATAATATTAAATATTGTAGATTTTACATGTATACGTACATTAAAGGCTTGTATTTATGTGTGTGTGTGTGTGTGTGTGTATGTGTGTGTGTGTGTTTTTCTGTTTGTTTGTCTGTGTAAGTCTCATCGATTGATTGATTGAATGATTGATTGATTGAATGAATGATTGAATGGATGATCATATTTGAAGAACTTGGTTGACTGTCATACATTCACACTTTCATTCATTCATTCATTCATTCATTCATTCATTCATTCATTCATTCATTCATTCATTCATTCATTCATTCATTCATTCATTCATTCATTCATTCATTCATCTCACTAATTCATCCCACTCACTTACTCATTCATTCGTCTCATTCATTCATTTATTTTATCCTTCGTTGATCATTTGTCTTACATTTAACCTCGTCCAGTAGCCATCTTCATCATCGCCACCATCATCATCACCATCATCATCATCATCATTCTCTTCATCATCATCACCAACAGTTATTCCACATAGTAACGGAAACGTACTCGCAGGGAAGTCTGAAGGATTTGAGGAAGTGGGCTTACGAGATATATTCAACCTTTATACAGGAGAAAGCTGTTGGTTATGATGATGATGACGATGATGACGATGATGGTGATGATGAAGACGATGATGATGATGATGACGATGATGATGATGACGATGATGGTGATGAAGATGATGATTATTATTATTATTATTAGTGTTATTATTATCATCATCATTATTATAATTATGATAATGAAGCGGCTGCTGCTGCGATGAATTAATTAACATAAATTAACCGCCATCGACGACAGCCCTTAAAGATAAACACAGACGACGACATCGCGATGAACATCGAGAAGACGATGACGTCAAAATTCGAGAGTGAAGTTGCCATGAGAAATTTGTTTGTGACCGCTAGACTGGCTGTCATGCCCGAGATTGTCGACCAGTTGAAAGATTTTAGGAGTAAGAAAGCGCTAGGTGAGGATTTGTTTAATTGAATTATATAATTTATTCTAACCAATAACCTTGTGGTTCTAGATTCATTTATCCTAGCTGTTGTAGTAGACGATCTAATCCAACCAATCACATTCGACGAGAGAATTTACTTCAACCAATTACTTTGCAGCATTTAATTTTTTAACCAATCAAATTTTAGTATATGACTTTTATGACCAATCAAATTGCAATGGATAAGTAATTCTGGCCAATAATATTGAACGGAAATAGGTCAGGTGACAGGTTACGACGAGCAGGATCTCAAGGATAACATGGACCGAGCCACGGAGTTGAAGATCATTGAGAATGGGTTGTTGAAGTACTTTGAAAGGTTGAGGTCAGTGTCATCATCATCGTTCGCCGTCATCATCATCATCATTATTATATCATCATTATCATCACTGCTACCATTATCATAACCAGCGTCAACAAAAATAACGATCGTTGCAAAGCAATGGCGTCGGTGCTGGCAACATTTTTTCGGAGCGTCGGTTTGTCGAATACTCGGATCAGCTCATCCCTGGACCGATGTTACATATTCAACGCTAGAGATAAGAAGACGTTCAAGTTTAAATCGAATAAGAAGGTCGTTTGTATGTGTGTGTATGAGTGTGTCTGTCTGTTTGTGTGTATTTGTGTGTGTGTGTGTCTGTTTGTGTGAGTGTGTGTATGTTTGTTGATGGTTTGTTTGTTCATTGGAAAGCACTTGTCTCGCATATCTTTGTAGTATCGATTCTGCTGTTGCTTGCTGATGTTGTTTTTTTCGTTCTTGCAGATTTTTCGCTATCTACTGTTTCATTCGACTTTATCATGCGAACTCTTTTTTCAATATCTTCTTTTAATATTATCACCATATTCAATCAGTCAATACATCAATCAATCAATCATTTACTAATTAAAATATATTATCATTATTTATGAATAACCCAGAGCTCATTGTGATATTTTATAGTTGTACAACGGCCATCAATACGTAGCCCACCAATACTACGTGCCTACCTACTGCTGTTTGTGTTCTTACATGTTTTGGGGCATTGGACATCAAGGATTTCAATGTTCACGTACGGTTGTGTGTGTGTTTGTTTGTGTGTGTGTGTTGGTATGTTTGTATGAGTGTTCGTTTGGTTGTTTGTATGTTTATGGGTATAGTTTGTGAAATTTTACTATTGACTTGTTGTCTTTAGCAAATTGTTTGTTTTGACAACCACACGTGCAAACACACAAACAACCAACACAGACAAACAAACGCACAACCACAAAACAAACAAACAAACTACACATACAAACAAACAAACGAACAAACAAACGAACGAACAGTCTGCGAGATAAACATCCACAAGAAGTGCATCGAGTTGTATAAAGAGACATGCCAGGCAGCATCAGCCAGTGTCAAGAAGCGCAAGGACCACAAACGTTCTACCTCTTCTATGTTTGATAAGATCATCTCCAGGAAGATTAGCGCCAATAATCCCATCGCTAGTTGGCTCTCTTTTCATCCATCCATCCATCCATGCATTCATCCATTCATTCATTCATTCATCCATTTACCCATTCACTCGCTCGTTCATTCATTTCTTCATTTATTCACTATCAGTCAAAGAGGCCCAGAACATGCACGATCCATCGTCATCATCATCACCGTCTTCCGGGAATTTCCACTCGGGATTTTCCACTCCTTCCATTTTGTCTGCCATGCCCATTTTGGCCTCCGTAGCTTCTGCCGATAAGAATGAGGATATTGGTTAGCGTGTGTTTGTGTGCGTGTGCGTGCGTGTGTGTGTGCGCGCGCGTGTGTGTGTCTATCACGTGATCATTACGATAGCGATGATGACGTCAATGAAACTTTCTTAGATGTTTATTTACGGCGCGTTCCTCCACCGGCAAATGTTTGATTTGTGGGTTGTTAATGGTGCAAATGGCGTAGAAAGTGTATTGATGATGCTGTGTTTCTCCGCTAGCGGTCTATATTTATCTCTTGGCGTTTCCATGATTTGCTATGTTTATTATTATTATTATTATTATTATTTATCAGTTTTATTTATATTTTACACCTATTTATCTGTTTATTGACGTGTTTTATTATTATTATTATTATTATTTATATTATTATTATTAGTGTCAGATCGGATATATCCTATAATAATGTATATCTTTCAATTTTCAACTTTTTTTTTCAAATGCTAATCAAATTAGTTTGGGTGTCTGTTGTTAATGTTGTCGCAACCTTTTTAGACTATTTTCAGTGCGACTATGATGATGATGATGATGATGATGATGACGATGATGATGATAACGATGATGATGATGACGATAATGATGATAACGATGATGATGAACCCGTCATCATTCACTTAATATTTATGATTTATCTTCATCTTAACATGCGATGTGTGTTTCAATGAATATACATTTATGTGTAACTTAATTTTACTATTACGGTTACTAATGTTCCAACAAATCAACCAACCAATCAATCAATCAAACAATCAATCAACCAACCAATCAATCAATCAAACAATCAATCAACCAACCAATCAGCCAACCAATCAATCAACCAACTAATCAATCAACCGATCAATCAATCAATCAACCAGGCA
>NW_008704785.1:750547-754112 GCF_000326865.2 Helobdella robusta
TTATTTGTTCGTTTGATCTTTCATTCATTTATCAACTTGTTCATTCATTCATTTATTTATTCATTCTGTTCTCTTTCGTTCAATCATGATCTAAACTCAGCACTCTTTCATTCAATTATATCAAACAGCCAACCAATGAATTATTCATTCTGTCTATCAATCATTCAATCAATCATTCACTTATCAGTTTATCAATCACCCTCTCAGTCCGCCAATCAATAATGCATGCATTCATTTAATAATTCACTCGATTCCTTATCAATTCGCACGTTCTTGTTTCATTAACAAACAGCTAATGTAAGCACGATGTAAGTGCATCTTTGTGTGCGTGTGTGTGTGTGCGTGCGTGTGTATAATATGGTTTTAATTTGTGCATGAGTATGTATATATCTGTTTATATATGTGTGTTTATACATCTCTATCTCAATAGTGTTCTTCATAATCTACCTCTATGCCTTTCTTCAATCGCTTGGTCTGACTCTACGTGTCTTAAACTTAATACTTCTAAATTTGAATTTGTTTGTTTTAATAAATCTAAACGCTCTATTACTATTTATTTCTTCTATTATCTTACCTGATTCTAAAACTCTTGATGTACCTATCTTACAAGTTTCGTAGTCTAGGCTTTATATTTGATTCTAGCATGTCTCTTTCTTCTCAAATTAATAGTGTTGCTAGAAGGTCTTACTTTCATCTACGTAGAATAAAAAACTTTTGCCTTTTCTTGACAATCCTACTCTTCTCCTTCTTGCTACTTCGTTGGTCTTATCTAGGATTGATTATTGTAACTCGCTCTACTATGGTCTTGGTGATTCTACACTCAATCCTTTCAGTAATGCTTTTAACTCTGCTGCTCGTCTAGTTGCTCGTGCCCCTTTCTTTTCTCATATACCTTCATATCTTGTTCTCCTACCTATAAAATAATTGATTGTGTTTATACAACTGCATCTATGAATGTATGTATGTGTATTTGTGTTCATACTTACATGCATATATGCATATTAGTGAAAGTATGTATATATGTGTGTGCGTGTGTGTGCGTGCGTGTGTATGTGTGCGCTTAAATTGCATTTGAAGTACAGCGCTGGCATCATTCTTGTTGTTTTTGTTTTAGGAAAGATATCTTTTAAGATATGTATGGGTTTTCTTATAAACATTTTTATGTTGTCTTTGCTCATTCGTTCGTTCGTTTATTCATTCATTCATTCGTTTATTCATTCATTCATTCGTCTATTCATTCATTCATTCATTCATTCACTCTTTCAATCGTTAAATCTATTTTTGTAACCTCGCATTAAAAAGCATCTTGTACTCTCTCTTTTGTTTGCCATCTTTGTTTATTACATCCGACGAATGTGTGACTGTGAGGATGATTATTTGGTTATTATTATTATTATTATTATTCTTTTAAAAATAGTTCCAACTAAATTAGGATCGCGAAGAGGAAAGGAAATTATGAAACGAAAAGTCATTAACCTCTCATATAATAATGCTGACGTTTTTAACAAACACACACACACACACTCATACTCATACTCACACACTCATATATTACACATACACGCGCGCGCACATACACATACGCACACACACACCACCTTTCGTAGATAGATAGCGTAACTTTTTAACGTATCATTTGACCTTTGCAAATATGTCTTTAGCATAAATTTGTAGACACAGAATTAGGCACATAAATACACATGAAGGAACGAGTGAATGAATGAATGAGTGAATGAATGAGTGAATGAATGAATGAATGAATGAATGAATGAATGAATGAATGAATGAATGAATGAATGAATGAATGAATGAATGAATGAATGGATGGATGGATGGATGGATAGATAGATGGATGGATGGATAAATGAATGATTAGCTGTAAAATTGGTTCTTATTAGAGTGGCGTGTTTTTATTGATTCTAGCTAACGTTCGTTTTATTAAAAGAACTTTTTTAAATGTTTAATTAATTTTGATAAGTTAATTTTGTGATGTGCTGTGTGTTTTCAGTTCAGCTAACGGTTTCCTGTCAATTAATCAGTTAAAGATTTAATTGACTAACTAATTAATTGTTTAGTTCTTTATTTAACTTATTTATTTATTCATTAATTTATTAACTTATAACAAGTTTTAATACTACTAACTAATTATAATAATAATTTTTTCGTAATCAAAAACTAATTTATTTATATATTCTTCACCTCATTAGCATAATTTATTCCTGGCAGTGACGTAACTCCTGAGAACCAGCCGAACCAGCCAAATTTGACTGACAGCTCGGGTTGCTCGTCCAACTCCAGCCTCTCTACTAAGTAGGCGGGGCCTAATATTATTATTATTATTATTATTATTATTATTATTATTATTATTATTATTGATTATATATAAAACTGTGCAAATGAATAAATTATGTTAATGAATCACACTGTTCAGGAGTTCGGAGCATTCGGGAGTTCAGTCGGGAGATGGAGACCAAACAACGACGACCTCATCATCACACCAACAACAACAACAACATCATCATCATTATCATCATCACCAGCATCATTATCAGCATCCTCAAAATTCGACGCTTTCGATTTTTCCGCAGCAACAGTCATTTATTTCGCACTCCCTCTCATCCCTGCTGCTATCCCAACAGCAGCAGCAGCAGCAGCTACCTCAGCATCGTCTACTAAGCAACAACAGTAGTATTGGTGGCTGCAGTAGTAACAACGCCAACCTCAATATCTACCTGGATCCGGATTTTGATGTTCCCAATGATTTGCCGCCTCTGGAATCCTTCATATCCAGGGATCAGCTGAAGAAGATGAAGCCCAAGGAAAAGAAACACCAAGAAGTTATTAACGGTTCGTCGGCTGGCTGGTGGTTTGGTAGGGAGGTTGATGGATGGAAGAATGGAGGAAGGAATAAATGGATAAGTAGATGGATTGATGGATAGAAGGATGAATAAATAAATATATTAGTGAATTAAAGAATGGATGAATTTGCTCCAAGAATGCAAAGTATAAAGCTGGAGGCTGATAGATAGATAGCCTAAATAATCAACTGTATGACTGTATGAACAAGCAATTGACTCATTAACCAACCACAATTATCTAATCATTGATTCGTTCGTTTGTTCGTTCGTTCGTTCATTCATTCATTCATTCATCTACTCGCAGCCATCCATCTCTTCCAATCACACTAAACTAAATAAGTTTTTCGTTTATAAACCTTCCTAGAGCTATTCTACACAGAGAGAGCGCACATAAGGAACTTGAAGGTGATGCAGCGTTTGTTTCAGCAGCCCATGCTGGAGGATCCTAACATCAGTAACGACCTTGTCAATCTACTCTTTCCCAATTTACCGGAGCTTATTGAGTGCCATTGTTCGTATATTGTCTGTGTGTGTGTGTGTTTGTCTGTCTGTCTAGCTGTCTGTCTGGCTGGCTGTCTGGCTGTCTGAAATAGTAAATTTTGTTTAAAATTCATTGCTTGGTGAATAATTTGTATTAATACATAAGGTTCAATAAACGAATGCTTCACGAAGAAAAGAGCAGAGGAGGAGGTCGTGGGAGATTCGCA
>NW_008704785.1:754162-795425 GCF_000326865.2 Helobdella robusta
AATCTACTCAAATACACGCAGAGTTCGTTATGATGATGGTGATGATGCTATGGAGGGGATGTTGGTGTTTTGATGATGGGAATGATTCGTGACTCTGGTGATAAGAACGTCGCTGATGATACGGAATATAACAGCGTTAAAATTACACACATTAACATTGTTAATGTTTTCACTCATATAGATAATGTTTATGACAGTGAAGACATCAACTTTTTATACTCATTGACATAATGACATCAACTTTTTCACTCATTGACAGTGAAGACATCAACTTTTTACACTCATTGACATGATGACATCAGCTTAATTCCTCTGCTAACATTTACAACCAACGCTAATTAGCAAACACGGAGGAGTTCGACGTGTTGAATCGCTCTCTAACGCACGCAAAGTCAATCCTGAACTTCGTGAACCATTGCATAGAGGAGGCAGAAAACCACCAGAAGCTGATCAACATGCAGAAAAGGCTGGACAAGCGAGCCATAGAGGCCTCAACTGACCCTAACCTTGCTGAGTTCAAGGTCAGTTGTTTTGTTGCCGGATGCGTGTAATTGATTGGTTGATTGATTGATTGAGGTGATTGGATGGATGAATGAATGAATGGATGATGGATGGATGTATGAAATGGATGAATAAATAAATGGCTAGGTGAATGAATGAATTAATTAATGAATAGATATAGTAGAACGAATTAATTAATAAATTTGTAAATATTAAAAATACTACTTAAAAATAAAACATTTTTACACAGATATTTATTAATCATTTTTAAAATTTTCAAAAAATATCTCATAATATTAACCATCCGATATCTAAAAATAATTTAACCTTTTGACCCAGAAACTTGACCTGACCCGACATCGTTTGATATTCGACGGACCGATGACCTGGAAGTTGTCGAAGAACAAGCAGGTAGACATCCATGCCATTTTGCTGGAAGACTTCATGGTCCTTCTGCAGAAGGTTCCAGATTCAGAGAGACTGGTCCTCAAGGCTCACAACTCCAAAGATTTCAACAAGGTATCGTTATTTGTTTGTTTGTTTGCTTGTTTGTTTGTATGTTTGTTTGCTTGCTTGTTAGTTGTTTGGATGTCTGTCTATCTATCTATTCATTCATCCAATTGATTATTTATTTATCTGTCTATCATTTCTTTCTTTCCATCCATCTATTGATTCATTCATCTACCTGTCCATCTATCTGTTGGCAAGTGCTTATGGTGAAAGAATTCTCGACAGTTTTAATAAATTAATTTTTTTAAATTTTATTATAAAAAAAATTTAAATTTTTTAAAAAATGTCAAAAATTCTCAAAAATTGAAAAATTTTTGATTTAATTTTTTTTTAAATATTTCAAGAAAAAATTTTAATCTAGAAAAATCCATTCAGGATAGCATAAAAGGGAGTGGGAAGGACGAGCTGAAGGAGAACATCCACAATCCCATCGTCAAACTCAACTACATGATCATGAGACATGTTGCTACTGGTTTGTAACTGTTACTACTACTGCTGCTGCTGCTGCTGCTGCTGCTGCTGCTGCTGCTGCTGCTGCTGTTGGATGAATGAATAGATGGATAGACGGTGGATGGATGTGTATACACATAGAAAAATGGATTGATTAGTAAATAAATTTTAGAATGAGCTAGCGTTCAAGAAGTAAATGAACAAACGAATAGATAAAAAGCTGGATTGATAGATTGATAAAACTTCTACACACCTATAATTGAATTGAATTTATTTGCCCGGCAGAGAAGAAGGGTTTCTTCCTGGTTCGAATGATAGAGGAGTGTTGTCAGATATATGAGTTCATCGCGCCAACTGTTGAAGACAAGAAAAAGTAATATTAATTTCCAATTTTATTTCAATATCTTTCATGAATCATTCAAGCCATTAATCACCACCATCATCGTCATCGTCATTGTTCATCATAATCATCTCCACCACCATGCAGATGGTTCCGTCTGATCTCAGAGGCAGCAGAATCGTACCGACTGCGATACAACATCGCCTACAACTCCCTCTTACACAGCTTCGACACGGCGAACGCTGGCATGTCTGGCAGCGGTTGCATCACTGGTGAGTCCATCTCGCATTTCACTGCAACCACTGGTATCGGCCGCATTAAAATACACAATGGCATCAGTGGTCACTACGCATCCAGTGCCGTTTATACATCCGCTAGTGCTTCTGCTAGCGGCAGTAGTGTTGCCGTTACGAGAAGCGGTGGATTCAGCAGCGACGATGATTACGCTTGCAGTGGTGGTGGGGGCGATGTGGTGGCCACAGGTACGCATGAGGAAGAGATGGTCGAACAGTCCGGTTCTATGCCGCTGTCATCCTCTGTCGTTTCCTCCATTGTTCCAGATGATATCAACCAGTTTAAATACGCTAGTGTGGATCACGGATAGTTAGTTGTTGTGTGTTGTACTGGCTGGGTTAACGTCAATGAAATATTTTATCCACACACACACACACGCACGCACGCACGCACGCACACACACATATTTATTTCACAGCCGCCCCCGACAGATCCAGCTAAACTCGTCAGCGGAAGACAAATTACAAGCTCTGATGATGAGTGACACGAAGAGCAACGACAGCCTCGACGAGTCAGCCGATCGCAGCTGTCTAGACGACGAACGCGCCACTGTCGACGGCTACGACGATGATGATGACGATGGCGACGATGATGATTTCAGTCGTCTCGTTCAACCGGCCGAAGTCAAGGTGTCAACTTTGGAAGTATTGGAGCGACAGTTGCCGCCCCATCAATACGGAAGCGTCATGGGTGAGTGGGCGTTTGTAACTGGAGTCTGTCGTGTCGTGTGTTGTTGTTAGTGTGTGGTAGTGTGTCATTAGGTTTGGAGTGTTTTACAACGTTGTACTGAGTTGGCGTAGGATAAGATGGAGCACTGAATATGTTGCCGATTGCACACAACAGATCGTATGAGGAGAACGAGCTTGGAGTTGGATAGGTTGCTGGCGGAAAAGAGACACCTTGTGTCGAAACTTCTGGGTCTACAACCGCAACAACTACAATCAGTAACTCGCGTGCGTTCATAATTATTTTATTATATTTATAATTTATTTATATTCTTAGATGAATAAATTATATTGTTATATCCAACTTTATGATTGGTTGATGACAATGCTGGTGTATATCAAATTTTATTTTCTGATTGGTCGACAGATGGTGGAGGAGGAGGAGCCAGAAAGTAGTGATGTGCGGGAACTACTGCTGGCCATGTTATCGCAAACGGATCGACTCGCTGAGATCGTCACACACAATATCGGTATGGGGTTGGGCTTGTTTGCTCAAGTATTCGTCTTATATTAAATTGTTATTGTCATTCTTGACAATGTCAATAACATTTTTGTTGCTGTTGTTGTTGAGGTTAATGGCATTTTTGTTGATGGTGTCGTTGTTGATGTAATAATATTCTTGCTCTCATTAGTTGCTGTTGAAAATAAAATGATTCAAATTTTACTCTTCAATTTTCAAAACCAGATAACCAATCAGACGTGGAGGAAACAACAACAGCTTTGACAACAACAACGCCTCCTCTCGCAACATCAACAACAACGTCATTAACATCAACAAACGATCAT
Organism: Helobdella robusta; assembly: GCF_000326865.2. Classification (NCBI taxonomy): domain Eukaryota; kingdom Metazoa; phylum Annelida; class Clitellata; order Rhynchobdellida; family Glossiphoniidae; genus Helobdella; species Helobdella robusta. Next base: position 757,769 of record NW_008704785.1, read on the forward strand.
CATCATCACCGCCAACAACAACAGCAAGATGCATCTGTACTACTGCCAACAACACCAGTATTAAACATTACAACTAAACTCAACAGTCTGCTTTTGAGGCTTATGAAGGTGCTCATGCAACAAGATAAGCAACGAAAGTTAGCTGCAACAATGACAACATCATCAACGACGACAACAACAACAACAACATCAAAAACAACAACATCAACAACAACAACGACAACAACATCAACAACAACAGCAACAATGTTGCATCCAGTTTATTTCTCTACAGCAGTTAACATTGAAAATAAAGATTACCAATTGAGTAGTAACAACCACAAAACGACCAACAACAATACCACCAACAACAACAACAAAACAGAAAAATTTGTCAGCGCCATCGGCAACATTAAGTTAAGCAACAACATCGGTAATAACAACAACAGCAACAACAGCAACAAAATTATGAATGTTTTTAATAAGAGTTCAACTATCAAAATTAACACATCATCCTATGACAGCAATCACAACAACAACATCAGTAACAACAACAACAACTACAACAACAACAACTACAATGTTAATAACATCAACAACAACAGTAGCTATTCATCCGAACGTGAAGTCAATGTCGTTGATGAACCAGTAATTATAACAGGTCAGTTTAGGGTCTTGTATTTATATTAGTATCTAGGTTAGGTTATTACCAACGTTAAATACTTCAATTTTTTCATTTGTGTTTAAGAATCAAATATCTATTTATATAACTATTTCTGTGTGTATGTGTGTGTGTGTGTGCGTGTTTATGTATGTGTGTGTGTGTTTGTGTGCGTGTGTGTGTGTGTGTGTGTGCGTGCGTGCGTTCAAATGAAATTCCATTAAATTTTTTCTAAATAAATTTGTAGATAATAATTTGATGAGTTTTACTTCTGCTGTATCTCAACAACCAGCTGACCATCAACAAAATTTGCAATCGACAACGTCAACATTATCCATAGCATCTTCTACAACAACAACAACAGCTTCAATCATGCAATCAGATGCAACACCACCCCAGCAAACAATAACGCCAGTAACAACATCACATTTATCATCAACGACAAATTCAGCCATAGATTCAACTGGCGCTACAACCTTACAGCAGCAACAACAACCACAACAACAGCAACAACAACAACTTGACAACGTCAACAACAACAATGACATTAATTTCGATTCTAACAGCAGCAACAACGACGAAATATGTAATGAGGAAAGCGTTCAAACGATTTTGTAAAAAGATATATATATATATATATATATATATATATATATATATATACATATTATTTACTTAAGTATGCAATAATACTCGTATATAAATATACATATATATATATATATATATATATATATATATATATATATATATATATATATATGATGTTAAAAAAACCATAATTAATGCACTGATTTATGAGATCTACCAAATTTTTAGCGTTGGATAGTTTTTTCATTACATTTCTCAATATTTCTAACCAAATTCGTCATTATTTATTTTATTAAAGTTTAAATAATATACAGTTTTCCAATTCGTTCTCGAGTGTATAGAAGCTATTTCGAGATTTTTCAATCATCTATATGTCAATTATAATATATATATATATATATATATATATATATATATATTGTAATATATACGTACACACATACATACTATCTTTATCTTAATCAAATAACAGTATATATAGAGAGAGAGAGAAAGAGAGGGCGAAGAAATATAGATTTGTTAAGTATAATATGTTTTATTAACGATAGGAATAAATTTAATTTATTCTCTTTTATTTAATTTACGATCATCAGCCAATACCATTGTATTTTTGGCCAACTGCTTTTTATTTTCATTTATATGACTTTGTTTTCAGTTCTTTGTTGATTTGTTTTTTTATTTTTTTGCTTGTCTTTATAGTTATTGTTTTTATTTATTGTTATTATTAATGTTATTATTATTATTACGTAACCAGTCAATCAATTAATCAATTAATTAATCAGTCATGTGATTGTCTAATCAACCAATTGATCAATCAATCAGCCTATCAGCCAACTAACTTCGATGCTTCATTGATTTAATGAATCGTTCATTCATTTACTACTCCTTAGTTCAATTTATAAATATTATTTAAAATATCATAATAATAATATTGATAATAATAATTATTATTATTATTATACTCTAATATAATAATTTTTTAGTTTAAATATATCATACATCAACGTATTATTTTGTAATGTTAATGATGATTAATATTTTAAGCTGAAACTCAGCTACGCACAAAAATCATTATTTCAATGTTTTTGTGTGTGTGTGTGTGCGTGTGTGTGTGTAGGTCTGCTTTTTTACTCATCCTAAATGCAATATTTTATTTTGTTTTAATTTATTTAACCAATTTGTGAATAAATGTGTAAATAGGACATTTACATTTATTTCCTTCATTTGTTCATTTTTTTTAAATTATTGTAAAATAAATTGATCATATTTCTCGTAGTTTAAATATTTTCGTTCCTTCAATCATTCATTCATCCTTTTCTTTATTCGTTTATCTATTGGATCATTCATTCAGTTTCCGATCAATCATTCAGTCATTCGTCAATAGAATCGTTTAATTAGTCAATCACATAATTATTTAAACACTAATTCAATTGAACAAACATTCGTTTGTTCGTTCGTTAGTTTATTCTTTCATTCGTTTGTTTATTTGTTCATTCATTCATTTGGTCCTTGAATTATTTTGAAGTCTTTTTTCATTTTAGCTTGAATCTCGTGGTCTCAAATACTCTGCTAATCTTTTTCTGATACCATCATTATCACCATCATCACCACCACCATCACCACCACCATCATCATCATCATCATCATCATCATCATCATTTCTTATCATCATCGTTATCGTCATTATTTATATTTTGGTTTTAAAAGATTAACAGAAAACGCGTTCAATTATTATTACCGTTTTTTCCCTTAAGAATTCAATCAATCAATCATTCATTCATTCATTCACTCACTCACTCATTTTAATTCATTCATTTACTCATTTTCTTTCATTCATTCATTTATACGTGTCGGTGTACGAATTCATTACATTAAACAGTCAAGCTTCATAAGCTTTTTTATAACATAAAAGTTTATTATTAAGACGATAATAAACCATTCACATTGAAAAACATAATGCTAAATCAGGGTAGTTAATACCGAAGTATCGCTAACTCTCGATATTGTATCGGATCGTATCGAATCGACGATACTTTTATATTAATGGCTTTGGTTGACATGGGTGACGCCACATGGGCAACACCTTTGGGAATGGTTAAACCAATCTGTCGCCACTCATTTAATTTCATGTTTTGTATTCAATACCGATTGAATAGCGATCCCAGTTTGAAGATACAAATTTGCAAAGTATCGGTTTTGCCTGCACTCCTTCAAAAGGCAGTTGTCGATACCTTTTAAAGCTGGTATTGTTCTCGGTATTCGCGGTACAATTCGTGATCATAAACAGTCCTACACAGACGTATAATATATGATATATGATACATTTAGCTTATTATTAACCGATCGGTCATATTAAAAACAGAGTATTTATGAGCCATAATTATATTATACTATACAAAAACACACACACACACACACACACACACATATATATATATATATATATATATATATATATATATATATATATATATATATATATACAGTATTTAATTTCCATTGTTTATTTGTTACAAGTGCAATTAAAGTTTAAACTAAAATAATACCGATAAATATTTTTATTCTTTATTCATTGCTTATCACTAAAAAATAATAATAATAATAATTATCATTATTATTATTGTTGTTGTTAGTATTTTTATTTATATTAATAATATTTGTATTTTAATGGTAATGCTAAGTATTTTTACGGATGGAAAAAGCCTTTGTTATCAAAGCAATTAATATAACGCGTTCATATTTTACATAAAATTTTATATAAAGTTATATAATATATATATATATATATATATATACATAATGTATTATTATACGTTTAATCATATATATATATATATATATATATATACATTTAAAAAAATATATATATATTTAAGTATTTGTTACCAACACTACTAAACAAAGAATGAGATTTTTATTGCACTATCATCATTTTATATTTCATTCATGTTCTCGTGCTAGATGATGAGTTTTACTAATAAATGTATTTTATAGAAAAAAAAAAAAAAAAAAACGAATTTCCATTTTGACGTCTTGTTTCAGCGGTCTACAAACCCCAAAAAAAAACAAAAGAGACGACATTTGGATTTTATTATTATTATTTTTTTTATTATTATATATCTTTTAATTTCGAATTGGAAGATATAAACAAGCTAACATGAAAATATTGTTACAAATTCGTTACAATTATCAATTATTATTCATTAATATTATTTATATCCATCATAATAATCAACGACCCTTAAATAATAATAACATAAAACCACATTTGAATGAATGTATTTATATATATATATATATACATATATATATATATTATATATATATATATATATATATAATATAAATCATAATAATAATAATATGAACGACAACGACAAATCTATGGTAAAAGCATAGAACAGAACAATAATAATAGTAACAAATAATAATGAATAATAATAAACGTATATAGTAATAATAATAATAATACATTGATGTTTACAAATTACAATAGCCCGCACGCATATATATATATATATAATATAAATATAAACACATATATAGTGTGGCAGATGACAATAGTTTCAGTTCACTTTTAATCAAATTGATAACATATATATATATTCATATATATATATGAACATATATATATATTCATAATAATTATAGTAGTAATTATTATTATAATAGTAATAATAATAATAAACTTTTAAATAAAGATCACAGTTTTTGAAGAAAAATAATTTTCCTTAAAATTAGTAATAGCAATTATATAAATAATAATAATAATAATAGTAATAATAATTATTATTATTATTATATCATCACGTCTTCATCACTCTATACACATTTTCTAAAGGTTCAATCGTCTCTATAATGATTAAGCGTACAAGAAAAAATAGTAATAATAATAACAACAACCGCCACAACAGCAGCAGCAGCAGCAACAACAACAACAATAATAATGATAATAATAATGACGTCATTAGTGATAATAATAATAGTAATAATGGCAAACTGACACACACAAGAGAAGAATTTTATTTAAGTATATTTTTCAAAATAATTTTAATTACTTTTTGAGTAATTTGGTAAAAAATCACAATTATTATTATTCCAAATATATTTTTATTAATATTATTAGATAATAATTTGTATAATTATTAATGTTAATAATTATAATTAGAACGACGACGATGATGATGATACTGATGAACAATGATGATGACGATAATGATGAGTAACTCAAATCTCTTCAGTCCGTCCATACTTCTCTGCTGTAATTATGAAAATTTCACATTTCAGATTATGTTATAAATAATAGTGTGTTTTCTAACCAGCTAACCAAACAACCAACCAGCCAACCAACCAGTCAATCGATCAATCAATCAATCGAACGAACGAATGAATGAATGAATGACCAAGCGAATTAATGATCGACTGATATGATAAAAAAAGAGCAGAAAATGAATAAAACGTGAACAGAAGATTTCTTGCTATCGTAATAGTATGCAGCAGGTAAGCAAGTATTGATAATGATGATGACAGCGATGATGATAATGATGATGATAATGACGATGATGATGAAGATGCTTATGATGAGAAGAAAATTTAGCCAGCGTACGATGACAAATAAAAAAAAGATAATGATAAAACCATCACAACGAAATCTAAATTGATGATGATGACGATCCCAACCCACACACCCGCACGCACACACATACGCACGCACATACATACACAAATCTGAATGAAACAAAAAACAGAAAAACTTAATTGTCTGTTTAGTATAAACCTAAAAAAGTATACAAACATAAAAAAATATTATTTAATATTATTATTTTATTATTATTTTATTAATATTTATCAATAATATGGTTAGACATATAGACGAGCAAGTGTATAGACGTATTTATGAATAATTAAAAACAGTGCCAAACTATTATTATTATATTATAAACGAAACGACATGAAATAATATAAAATAATTATAACGTAATTTTCATCAGAATATACCTATTTGGGTCAATATTATTTTCATATAATAATAATAAATAATAATATTAATAATAACAATAATAATAATTACTAAGCAAGCTAGAAAAATAATAATAATAGCTGTATAGTTGTTCAACGCAGTTGCTGATATAAAATTCAACTTTATAATGTTATTATTATTATTATTACGCTATTATTATTATTATTATTATTATTAATTTATGTACAGCATATAACATAGCATACATAATACACTCCATATCGGTACTATATCTCTCCGTATCTTACATTAAGTTTTGCATTTTATATATATACACGTCTTCCGTAGAGACTAACTATAGTTATAATAATAATAATAAAATAATAATAATAAAAGTAATTATAATAATAATATTGATGATGGTGATGATGATGGTGATGATGACGATGATGATGACGACGATACTGACTAAGCCAAAATGAATGTCTATTTTAATGATGACGATGATGTGATAATGATAATAATAATAATTATTATCATAATAATTATAATAATAATAATAATAATGATAAAGACGATGGTGAAGATAATGACGATGACGTTAACAAGAATGACGATGACGATGATGGTAATGATAATGATGATGGGGACGATGGTGATGATGATATTAGGACGAAGAAGGTTTCTTGTGAGTGCGATCACATCCAAACCATCTTTCCATCTTTCCAACGTTTCTTCTCAATTTGGAAAAAAAAACTCATGCTCTGGACAGCAGAAAAAAGAAGGAGAGTCCATTGATGATTTTTATTAATATTTTGAGAGAATAAGCGCTAAATAAAACCAAATGATTGAATAACGATCAATCTATCATTCATTCATTCATTCATATCATTCATTTCATCATTCACTCATTTGTTCGTTCAATCGATCAATCATTCCATCCATTAATTATTCAATCAACCAATTAATCAGTCAATAAATAAGTGAATAATGAAATAAATCAATCAATCAATCAATCAACCAATTACAATTCATTCAACCAATACATCAGTTATTCATTCGATTATTCAGTCAATAAATATATCAGTAAATCAATTAAGATTCATTCGTTCGATCAATCAATCAATCAATCACTCATTCATTCATTCGTTCGCTCGTTCACTCACTCATTCATTCAATTAATTAATCAAGAGTTACTAATTAATACACTTAATTAATCAATTAAATAATTAATTCAATATTGGATATCTTGATCGACAACTACAACATCTGTTATTGTTGTTGACGGCTTGTCTGCATTTTGTTGTTGTATCGGTGATGGTGACAGTGGGGAGAGCTGCTGTTGTTGCTTTGGTGATAGCTGTTGTTGTTGTTGCTTTGGTGATAGCTGTTGTTGTTGTGATAACTGTTGTTGTTGTTGTTGTGGGGACAGCTGTTGTTGTTGTGGCGACAGCTGTTGTTGTTGTGGCGACAGCTGTTGTTGCTGTGGAGATACCTGTTGTTGTTGTTGCTGTGGAGATATCTGTTGTTGTTGCGAAAATAGCTGTTGTTGTTGCGGAGATAGCTGTTGTTGTTGGTGTTGTGGTGAAACCTGTTGTTGTTGTTGTTGTTGTTGTTGTTGGGGTGATACCTGTTGCTGTTGTTGTAGAGATAGCTGTTGTTGTTGTTGATGTTTTGGCGATAATGTTTGTTGTTGCTGTGGATGATATTGAAGAAGAGGTGATTTTTGTTGCTGTAGTTGTTGATTTGTTTGCTGTAGAAACTGTTTTTGAACAGGCAGTGAGAGTTGTTTATTTATGATATTATTATTATTATTAATGCTGTTATTATTACTATTATTACTCATGTTGCTGTTGCTGTTGTTGTTGTTGCTGTTGTTGTTGTTGTTGAGTGATGACGATGATGACGATATCCGGGTTTCATTGTCAATAATGTTTTCGACAGATGTTGATTGTTGTATGTTCAGCTGTTTCAGTTGATTTTGTAGCTGCTCCAATTTTTCCTGCCAGTTCAATCAATCAATCAATCAATCAATCAATCAATCAATCAATCAATCAATCAATCAATCAATCAATCAATCAATCAATCAATCAATCGATCAATCAATCAATCAATCAATCAACCAATCAATCAATCAACCAATCAATCAATCAAATCAACCAATCAATTAATCAATCAATCAACTCATACAACCTCGTCGACGCCATCTTGTGAAGTTTCTCCATTATCAACTGACCTACTGTTGTTTTCACTCTCCTCCATTATCAACATGTTGTCTTCCTGCTCCTGTACAACCATCATAACCATCATCATCATCTTCTTCACCATTATCATCTTCTTCATCACCATCATCATCATCGTCTTCATAGTCACTAACAAAGGCAACATCATCATCAACATCCTCATCATCCCTTCGTTCATCACCATCATCATCATTCAAGTCATCAAATGTTTGGCAACAGAAATTTCAGCCACGATCCAAGTTTTTCTCGTTCATTTACTCACTCACTCACTCACTTACTCACCACATCATCAGGGCAGTATTCGAGAGCCTTCTTCAAGGTCATCTGAGCGCTGTTCGTCCGTTCCAAGAAATAACTAACAAATTATTATCATAATTTTTTTGTTATAATCGTTATAAATCAATCAATCAATCGATCAATCAATCGATCAATCAATCGATCAATCAATCGATCAATCAATCGATCAATCAATCGATCAATCAATCGATCAATCAATCGATCAATCAATCGATCAATCAATCGATCAATCAATCAATCGATCAATCAATCAATCAATCAATCAATCAATCAATCAATCAATCAATCAATCAATCAATCAATCAATCAATCAATCAATCAATCGGGCCTACCCATTAGATGTTTCATTAGATTGTGTCTGGGACCAATTGTACGGGTATTGGGTATTGTTGGAGTATGGTCTCTGTATGATGATTAAATTGATGATGATGACGATGGCTTATAAATCTATATCGCATCATCATCATAATCGTCGTCATTATCAGCATCATTGTCGTCGTCATCTTAATTACCGGCACTTTTCAGCCATTTAGCACGGTAACTCATTCAACTTCAAATGATAAATAAACATCACACCCATCATCATTGTAATAATAACAACAACAACAACAACAATAATAATAATAACATCAACAATAACAACCACAATCATAACCATCCCCGTCATTATCACAATCATTACCAACCCTGTCGAGTTCATCTTGCAGCCATTCCACGGAATTAATCCACTTGTACCTCATCTCATTATTATTCAAGACCAAGTCTACGGACAGTGCACATCTGCATATTAAATGATATAATTAACCCAGCTAATTATAAAATATTATAAATAGATAGCCCTTATGATTAGCATAAAACGTTCTAATAAAAATGCACTCTATCTAATCGAGCTGTACAACATTTAGACGATAACGATGAAAATATTGTTGAGATAATGAGTGAGTGAGTGAGTGAGTAAGTGAGTGAGTGAGTGAGTGAGTGGTAATGAGGAGACTTCTAACTTTGCAAACAATGTGACTATCATCTTTATGCACTGGTATGCCCTTTTGTGGTTCTGCGACCTTGACATTTGTATCGTATCAAACAGCCCTCCCCTCTCATCTAAACCTTAGTATCATCATCATCATTGTCATTAGTATCATCATCATCAACGTCGTCGTCGTCATTAATATCATCATCATCACTATTACCAATATTATTACCATCTACATCATCATCAGTAATGCTATTCTCAGGACCGTTGTTATAAAAACCACACAATACAAAACACACAAGGTATATAATTTTCTTAGAGTTTTCAGGCAGCATTCGAACCAGGTCACTGAGTAATAACAGCGTCGCAGCATTCAACAATTTTACCGCCTGAGATATGGCTAACTTCTAATAACAGATTTTAAAAACAACCCTAACCCCCAAATCCTTTAAGAGAGTTGTGTATGCGGTGCGTCTGCCAGCTATCTTCAAGGAAGAGCATGTGCAGCAGGATATCTAGGTAAGGTCGAAGTTCATACAGGCTGACGTATGCGATCTGCCAAAGTAACTCACTCAAGACGGTGGAGGAGAAGGTAGGATTTTCCCAGCTACAGAACTGGCAAGATTCAAATTTAATACAATCAATCAATCAATCAATCAACCAATCAATCAATCAATCCAACTGGCAAACTAATCAATCAATCAATCAGTCAGTCAGTCAGTTAGTCGGTCAATTAAATATTTTTCTAAAGTTGAAGTGCACTCAAATCAGTTAGTTCATTTTGAAAAAATCGAATTATTAAAATTGACAATTGAATTCGTGAAATGAAATACATCAAACTAATTTGATTGACTGAATCATAACGGCACAAATTAGTCAGTAACCTTGAGGAGTCTGTTAGTTTCGTCGTAGTTGTTGCAATCTACTATTAACTTCTTTATAAATCTGGAAGGAAATAAAAGATAATCTTCATATATCATATCATATCATATCAAATCACATCATATCACATCACATCATATCATATCTTTTTTTACAATCATTCTAATATCTCAATCACTCAATTAATATGAACGAATGGAATGAATGAATGAACGAACGAACGAACGAACGAATGAACGAATGAATGGAGAAAAAGTAGAAATCTCACGGAATATTCTTGAAAAGTATGTCAGCTACAGCGGGCTGTATGACAGCCACGTATTTGTTATTCATAGATTGATCTTTGTGGGGATTGGGCAATGGAGCTTTGTTCTGATTGGTTCAGTTTTGTAATTTATGTAATGAAGTTTCGCTCTGTTCTGACTGATTGGTTCATTATATTATCCACATAATGACGCTCCCTTCAGATCGGTGCAGTTTGCTATAAACTGCACCAACTTGTTTGTTTGATTGCTATAGTTTATCATCTATCTCCTATAACAAAAACTCCACCCAGATTGGTTCAACGTACGTTCAAATAATTTCAATGAACCACAACAAAGTTATGAAGATGAAGGCATAAAAAGAAAGAAAGATTAATCCAACTTGATAGATAACAATGCATGTGTCAAAAAGCAAACAGCCAACCTGTAGAGATGACGAGCAGAAGGCAGAAACATCGCAGCACCGAACTAACACAGATATAACAGCGTAGACCTTGGTTAGTTCGGTACTCTGATACTTAATGCTAGGTATCTTACTCTCATCCATGGCAACAATTAGAAAGAGTTCAGGTACACCAAGGTTTATCAGTTGATGGCGCTGTAGTAGTTGTTGTTGTTGTAGTTGTTGTTGTTGTCGTGTTTGTGTGTTTTAGTTGTTGTAAGTTATTTGTATTTTTGCGCTGTACAGTTTGTATATGTTTGTATTAACGTTTAAACACAGGGTGTTGTATAATGGTGAAACGTTATCACTATCACCTCAGGAATTCCCAGATTGGCATACATGATGAAGAACTGAAAGTACTGTGGCAGGTGCCTGCTATGTTCCGAAACCTCCTTCTTCAAGAGGGAGAGCATGGCCCTCAGGATGTGGTCACTGGACGTCATGTTCGACTCTTGTGATGGATACACTGGTTTGGTTTTTTTTGTTGGTATCATGTTTGTGTGTGTGTGTGTGTGTGTGTCTGTGTGTGTGTATGTGTGTGTGATTAATTTCTGAAATGAAAAGTAGACAAACATGGAGTGATTGACGGCGAGCAAGGACCATCTTGACGAGAGAAGTGAGCTAAGTAAACCATCATACGCATAAAAACGTTTCGAATCTGGCGGTCAATTGATGAATGAATGAATTAATTAATTAAGTAAATTGATTAATTGAATAATTAATTGATAGACAAATTAACCAATTATTAACAATTAGACTTTTAAAAATTGTCAGTATTGAAAACTCTAAATATCCTCAAAACTAGTTAACTGAACTAGCCAGTCAGCCAGCCAGCCAACCAACCAACCAATCAATAAAACCTAAGCAAGACCCAACAGAACTGACCTCGGTACTGGGACACTCAAGCATGAACTCTGCAAACCTGGTCGGTCGATTGAATAGAATATTCTGTATGAACCAGTTCCGAATCGATCGGACATTTCGAAAGTAGGGAAGAATGGCTTCCAACCACTCGTTAGCCGGACCCCTTTGATTATTTCAAACAAAATTTTTTATAAAATATTTATTATGAATAATAAACATTTATTTATAATTTATTTATTTAATTATAATTTATTTCATTAAAACTAATTTACCAATTGCCAAATAAATCTATACCCAATCAACCTGTAGAATAAATAAACCAAAGCCAACCTCAAACTCTTCTTGGTGTGGAATCCAATGTTGAATAGGAACTTAACAACGAGTTGTGTGCTACACATGGCAATCTCGTCTATCTCTTGCGCCTAGGTGCGTGGTTGTTGGTCGTGTGTCATTGTTGGCGTTGTTTTGTTAGTGTTGTTGTTGTTGTAATGTTGTTGTTGTTGCTGTTGTTGTTGTTGGTGTTGTGGATGTCAGTGTGGTTGTTGATTTGTTAATGTCACTATTGTTGATGGGGTATGATGTAAAAAAAAAATCTCAAAAACCAGATAAACGCCAAATAAGAAACAGAAGGCAGTAGTAACGATGTACAAAAAGTAAAGGTAAAGAGCAGCGAAACAGAAAAGGCACTGACACTTAGATTGGTGTTGTGCTGGTGATTATTGAGTGCCCCAGGCAGTACGAGTTTGATGTTACAGTGTAGGATGCCCCTCATGAATCTGAAGTACTCGGGTGAGAATTGATTCCTGTTGTGTAGGAATCGAATGTTCTGTCGTCGCACGCACTGCTCGATTACCTTCGGCATCTTTATAGTCTTTGGTATGTCTGGATAAGATGGAGGCGGTTGTTAATTAATTAATTAATTAATTAATTAATTAATTAAATTGCTCTCTCCTCTTTCATCTTCCATTCTATTTTTTTTAGAAATAGGATGACGAACCGGATTTAATATCAGGAAAAAGTTTGTTAGATGTTTGAGGCGACAGTAGTAGTAGCTGTTGTTTGACATCATCGTCGTTCTTTTCGTTGCCGTCTGAGATGGAGCAGCTGCTGCTAGCAAGTTGCGACTGCAGCAGCTGAGCTTGTGACTGCTGTGCCTGTTTCGAGATTTCATTGGGAACTATCTTCTCGTAGAACAATATGTAGGCATTCCACCATCTCTTCTGTCGGCTGAATTTCATCCTAGCAACAAAAAAAAGAAAGAAAGGATAGTTAGGAAAAAATTGTGTACAATTTACAATTTACACACAATCACTAATGTAGACGCCAATTATAAAGCCATAAAGCCAAGCATGGGCTCAACTAGCACTTAGCAAAATATAAACGAATCAACACGCATAAAGAAGACATAGAAAACTACTCACCAACACACACACGCACACGCACACAAACACATACTAACAATAAAGACAAACAAACAACACGGCCTGCAAACATAAAGATACATAAATAAAACAGCAAAAAATACAAAGACACACCTTTTGAGTATGTTATCAAAAACCTCTCCCACGTATTCACCACCGAAACAATGAGTCTTCATCTCTTCGTCGTCGTCCATCTTGAATGGGCTGACGTCACCGTCGTCGAATTTATACCAGCGTTCGTCATTGTCTTTGTTACTGGGAGGTGGGTTAGTAACAATGCTGTTATAACCAACAATTAGCCAGCTGTTTCATACAACCAGCCAACCAGCCAGCCAGCTAACCAACGAGCCAACCAACTAACCGATGAAGTATATACGAGAAGTAATGACCTCCGCTGGCCTGTCCACTGTGCACGACAACCCCAACCAAGTTGTACTTGGTGTTTTCATCATCCGCACTACCTTCCCCCCCAGGCTGAGCGTTATCATTGTCATCTAAGATCCACTCCCCTGTGTTATTATCATTGTCACCTTAAACATCATCACCATCATCATCTTCTGCATCATCAACTTTATTAGTGTAAACGCCATTATCATCATCACCAGACACACTTACAAACATACAAACACAAACACACACACACACACACACAAACAAAGAAACCTTCAGCTTTAGCCAATCCAGTAACAGTATAAGGCATCATGTCAATTTGTCGTGGAAACTCAAAATAATCATTAAACTTAATAGCACATTCCCTGTTTAATAAATAAATAAATTAATTAATTATAATTTAGTATTGGCAACATCAATAATAATAATAAGCGCAAGCCCACCTTTCCCAATCGTAATCAAATCTTTTTAGCTGAATGGCTAATATCGGGGGTAGTTTCTTTATACATAACCTCTTGACTGTGTCAACCTGAAACACATCATCATCATAATTAATTAATTAATTAATTAATCAAGGAATGGAGTGAGAGTTATAAAACAGACAGACAGACAGACACACACACACATTCATACATACAGACAAACAGACATACACACACATTCATACATACAGACAAACAGACAAACAGACAGACAGACATAAACACACATACAGACAGACGGACCTTCTTATTGCACTTCTCACAATGATAAGCATTGCCTCCTTCAAGCAGATCACCTTTAACATACTGCTCAAGTGATTCAAGTAAGTTCTGCTGGTTCCTGATGTCTATGTTCAACACTGTGAATGACTCTTCTCTTGAATATCTTAAGAGTAATTAATTGAACAATTGGCACATATGATGTTGGTCTTACGAAATTTTTCGACACAAATTTTTTAAAGTTTATTAGTTTATAATAAATATTCAATAAAACATTCCAACATGTTTATTCATGCGTTATATTTAACAACGTCGTCAAAGCGTTACTCGAAAACAATTAATGGAAGATCAACATTAGCAAATCAACTTTAGTGCATGTTAGCAAACAATATGAACAGAAAATTTCAAGAGACCTGTGTGGGCAATCTCTACAAATCTTCTGATCTGCAAAGGAACCTCCAAGGACCTTTTTGAGGCATCATCAGTTAAATAACTAGTTAGATAGATTTTGAATCATAATACACTGAAACATGCAGCTGAAACATATTAAGCCCAACAAGTCACCAAACCTTGCTGACAATAGGAACGAGTTCCAGGGCTTTCAGGGCTTCATCCAGACTGTCCACAAGACTATTGAAAAATTCCAATGCATCGTGCTGTTCCCTCAAGTTCACTGGCTCGCCTTGCAGTCTGGGAATATATATACGTGTGTGTGTGTGTGTGAATGTATATACGTGTGTGTGTGTGTGTTTGTTTTTTGTGTGTATGTGTATGTGTGTGTGTAATTGTTTGTTGTGTGTATGTATGTGCGTGTTTATTTGTTGTGTGTGTGTGTGTGTTTGTTAGTTGTGTGTGTGTGTGTGCGTGTAAGTTCGAGTGTATAGAACTGACTTGAAATGCTTCCAGAAACCCTTAGGAACATAGAATTGCATCTTGCTGCAGGCCAAATGTGCGAAAATGTACTGCACACATTTCAATACCTGCGTGTTGTTCGTATATTTAATTTATTTACCGCCATCATCGTCGTAACCATCGTCACATTCACCATTATCAGCCAATCAACCAATCAAATCATTCATTCAATCAACCAATCAGCAGCCAGCCAACTAACTAACCAATCAATAAGCCAATCAGGCAACAAACCTTCAGATTATACTCCTTCCTCTCGTCTGCCTTGGCAGCCATTTTGTTGGGGCCTTCGATAATTTGACTACTCGTTAAAGCTGATGCCGTTGTGGTTGTCGTCGACGAAGTTGCCACGTTTGCCACCAATGTCGATGGCTCCTCTGTCTGGTTCTCAAATGGCTGTTGCTTTTTGTACAATAGTACATTCTATGTATATTTATATATATGTATATATTGCAATGTATTATATATTAACATATAACATATTCGGCATACATAACATGTGTAGCATGGAATAACACGCACGCACGCACGCATATTATCACACACACACACACACTCACATACACACAGACACCACATACATGTAATATGCAAATTCGTGTATAACAACAACAGTAATATAAATAACGACAACAACAATTATTATAATCAATATTATTATTATTATTAATTATTATTATTATTATTATGAAAAAATAAAAATAATAAAATAAAAATCTTACAGCGGTGTGAACCTCGTATTCAGGTTTCTCCTCTACGTCATCAATGTCCAGCTGGTCATCGACAGCCCCCTCCACACATAGGATATAGTCTCGAATCGGTTCTATCATGAATAACTGTTTGACGTTGACGACGATGATGGTGGTGGTGGTGTGTTAAGATGTCATTGTCATGTGCTGATAATTTCCATAATCATGTGATGAAAATGATAACAAACACACACACACACACACAAAATGCACCCACACACACAAAACTCGCACACACACACAGCACACACACGCACGCACTCCACCTGCTGCAGTACAGAGTTCATGTAACAAGTGGCGCCAGCGTTCTTGAGACCCACAAATCCGTTCAGAGGTTTGGCTCCAATGGGTGGGATGTACTCCCATTCAAGGAGTGGAGTCTCTATATCTTTTTGATTGAATGTTGGTTTGTTTGTTTGACTGATTGATAGATTAATTGATTAATTAATTGATGAATTGAAATTAAACTTCAACTAGATCAACGACAAGAACATCAACTACAGGGGCTGTCAATAGCGGAGTAGCAGTAGCCCTACCACCTTTTTCAGTATCTGCAACACTGCTACATTTATTGAGCGAGTTGCAAATTTTTTTTTATTAGATTGTATATGAAACAATCAACATTTTATATAACAGTTCGAAAATAGCAGCAACTCTGACGTTACTTTTCAAACTTTTCCATTTAAGTATCAATTGCGATAGCGGCGCTACATTTTGTTAGCAGTAACGATAGCGGTAGCGATAGCGACGCTGTTTTATGAGTAGCGTTAACAACTGCGTCAACTACAGCAACAGTAAAAAAACATGAAGGCAAGAGAAACAAACTGGAATAGAACATAGCAGTGAGCATCTCAGAGAGAGCCTTGAGGTTAGGCAGGCATTCGGTTATGAGACTGATGAGGAGTTCGAACGCGGCCTGAATGGTTTGAGGACTCGAGCAGATGGACGACGTGTGGTCCAGATGCTGGGCGTCACCCTGGTTCTTCTCGCACTGCAACATCACTTTCGAAGCCGTGAATATGAAATCATCTACAAGCTCCTACGTGTCAAAGAAAAAAAATTTGTTGTTCATCAGTCAGGAATCATTTATGTATATCATCTCATCAGATCGTGATTATCAACTCCAGATCATCATCCTCAACAACAATGACGTCATAATCAAAACAACAACCTTGATGAGGTTATGACCAGTAGGAGCAGAGCCAATGTAATGTTTTTTATCAGATGACTGGAAGAGCACGAGTTCCTTCATGATACTGAGGTGGCCCTCCAGTAACAGGTCGGTCACATTTATAATTCCTGTCCCTAGGGCCGAGGTCTGATTGGTTGTTTGGTTGATTGGTTAGTTGGTTGATTGATTGGTTGATTGATTGGTTGACTTGTTGTTATATGGTTGATAGATTCATAAAGACGCTTATTATGGTTTGAAAATAGGAATCAAAAAATGTAAACCGTTACAAAATGTCAATCATCTGATGAATCATTAGTTAATTAATCAATCAATCAATCTTTCACTCAATAAATAAATCAATCAGAAATTTATTTAAAAAATTAATAAATCAATCAATCAACTAATCAATCAATCAACCAAATCAATCACGGACCCGCAATCTTTTGAGCCAGACAATCTCCTGATTTAGAAGAGCCTCTGCCTGGTTCAATGGAATCCCAAACTCGCAGGTATAATTCAACAGCCTGTTAATAATTAAAAAATAATTTACAAAGTTGTAGTAACTATAGCTAGCAGTAGTAGTAGCTGTAGTAAAAGTATTAGCAGTAGCAGAAGTGGTAGTATTAATAGTAGAAGAAACTGTAATAGAAGCAGCAGCAGCAGTAGTAGTTGAGTTAGTATTTTATTCCATACTTATAAAAATAGTTAACAGACGAACACACACACATACACACACAAACACATACACACACAAACAAACACACCTTTAAACACGCATACAAAAACACGCGCCATATTATTTTTTAGATAAATATTGGTCCAAAAGGCTACCTGCAAAGTAAATTGAAATACTCTGGAGACAGCATTGCAGCATTGTCCTGTGTGGGAAAAATTAAAAAGTAATGTGTATTTATTGATTGAACAATTTATCAATCAATCAATCAATCAATCAATCAATCAATCAATCAATCAATCAATCAATCAATCAATCAATCAATCAATCAATCAATCAATCAATCAATCAATCAATCAATCAATCAATCAATCAATCAATCAATCAATCAATCAATCAATCAATCAATCAATCAATCAATCAATCAATCAATCAATCAATCAATCAATCAATCAATCAATCAATCAATCAATCAATCAATCAATCAATCAATCAATCAATCAATCAATCAATCAATCAATCAATCAATCAATCAATCAATCAATCAATCAATCAATCAATCAATCAATCAATCAATCAATCAATCAATCAATCACTCATTCAATCACTCATTCAATCACTCATTCAATCACTCAACCAATCAATCAATCAATTACTCAACCAAATCAATCAATCAATCAATTCATATGCACATATATACACGTACATAAACAACACATAATGAACGTACAGAAAGCAGTGTGAAGAGTAACGTTATAAAGTAGATGACCAGCTTGTTGTTACTACTCGTCACATTCGTCGCCACTTGATAAAACTGATCCGAAGCCATTATTCTTATTGACCTAGTAGAGGAAAATAACTATGTAGACATTTAAATTGCATGCATACAATGTAACGTACAAATGGTGTATTATGTGTATATCGGTATTGATGTGTACAAGCAAATGTACAAGCTATTGTGCGTGTGTGTGTGTGTGTGTATGAGTATGTGTGTATGTGTATGTGTATGAGTGTGTGTGTGTGTGTGTGTGAGTGACTGTGTAAAGTAACTAACAGACCGCAGACAAACCGACCTATTTTTACATCCAAGTAGCAGGCTGATGATAAAAGTCTGCCAGGCTTTATCCTTGCAGATGACGTCAACAGACTCTTGGCAGAGTACGATGCATACGGTCAGTAACTCAAGAGACTCGTGGCATAGGTTCACCTCATCTGCATCCTGGTACTGGTGAGGTAGTGGAAGGTAGGATGAAAAAAAATATATATATAAACGAAATACCATACAGTCAACGACAACGGCCGAACAAGAACAACAACAACTGCAAAAGCTACCAACATCCATGTCGTAATTTCCATATACTGAACCATCACCGGCCACTTTCCAATCACTCTCACTCAGCTTGACCAGGAGCGAAGATGGCGATGACGTCAGTGATGACGGTTCGTTGAAACACGACCAAATGATTCTCTGGAGGGCTTTCAAGACGACCTCATTTGGCAAAACTCCAGTGATCTGATTGGTGAAAAAAAAATGTAAACGTATTCAGGTGTCTAGTCATTTATATAGCAGTTGTCAAATCAAATAATATACAATCTCTCACAACTAAATATTGACAAAAAAAAATTAATAAAGGTTATTTTCAATTGCAGAAACATTTATCACAAAGACATAAAGTAAATTTATAATTTATTACAAATATCCACACTATTTCCATTGAGGTTAATTTTTAGCAAATTGTTAAGTAAATACTGAATAAAAATAATATGAATGAACTATAAACACAAAAACAAAAATTCTAGTAAAATTAAACATAGAGAATGTTCTAGAAAGGCTAACAAACCACTATAAAAAACAAAATTTCATTCTCTTAACTGGCTGACAGACAGAAAGAGAAGAAGCATAAAATAATGCAATGCAATGAATGAAAGGGCAAACAAGCAAACTATCAACATAAACATTCAACTGGGACTCTCAAAAAAAAAAAAACCTTAAGAGAGAGTTCTTGGCCTAGCTTGAGGGACCAGGATTTGATGATATTCTCGTTAGGGTTGGGAATGTTCATGAAGGCCTTTTGAAGAAGGACAGCATGTGCATGCATGGTGGGGGTCAAGGCCACTAGATTTGTTGTGTTGTTTTGCATGGCATCGCTGACCATCTGTATGTAGCCGTACCCTACAGCCGGCATGATGAGCTTAAGGATTTTTAAGCAGGTCAAGTAGCAGCTACGTTTTGTTGTCGGGTCTGAATTCTGTAGGAAATCATCGCTTGATATTATCTTCAGGCAGAGGGGTACACCGCCACTTAGTAGAAAGTTTTTCTGAAAGTTCCAAGTCACGTTAGCACTGTTGCTGGTGGCTGGCACCAGGATGGAGTGCATAACATCCAGGTAGTACAACACCTGGGATGGTCCAGGGCCAAAGAAGAGAGCTTCGAGGTCAGGTGCTATGATGATGGGTTTCTCCAATGGGTGTCTGTTTACATGCTCTTTGCAAATTTTTATCAGTCGTTCAACTGCATTGGAATCTGTAGGGCAAAGATTGTAGATGTGATTATATCTTGAATTCATCATAGATTTAAAAAAACATCCAAGATAAATTTTTCAAAGCAGTTTAAAACTGCAGCATTCTACTTGCTGACTGACAACGATTTCATTAAACATTCACTCCAGCTTGCACTGCAATTCCATACAGAGAAATGAATGTGCATCAACAACAGTAACATTCAGAAACAAGAAGGCAAGCTAACCTGCAGGCATAAACTTGAGAATCTCCCTGGCACAATCTCTGAGCATGGGAACATCTAGTTGGCAACCGAGATCAGCCAGGTTAAAGAGGAAATTAGTGTACATGAGTTTGTGTGCTAGCAGTACCCCTGGAAGACAATTTTCTGCTTCTATGTTAGGACCTGATGCAGCAGGGTATTTTATTGAAATTGCTTTTATAGGGTAGCATTAATAAACATCTAGCAAAAATATTTATTGAATTTTAAAATAATAAAATAACAAACATAATATAAAAATGTGTTCTTTTTTAATTTAGACCGACCAACCTTCATAAATATTATGCATGGAGCCAATGGAACTGCCAGAACTGCTGTCAGGGCTTGAAGGGTTGTGGGTGCCCACTTGGAGATACTTGACTGTTAACTGTATCTTGTCATGTGCCCCCAACTGAGACACTAACTTCCTATCGTTGCACGGATCTATAACATCTCCATTCAGGCACAACTCGACTTTGAAGTTGTTACCTTTCATCCTACTGGCCAACTGCCTCCTAACATTACCTTAGTAGTTATAAGAAGTATTAGGATTTTGTAGTTTACAATGATATAAAAATATTAAATACATATGCATAATCAACAGATATTACTTCAAATGGGCTAGATTTTTAAAGGACAACATAACTAATACATACCAATTGTTTCATTTGTGTGAGACCATAGTTCAATATCATCGATAGGGCGACCCTGGTTGGGACATCTGATGATGAGGTTGACTTGTTTGCCTCTGCAAGCTCTGACAAGTGGCAAAATGGCCCTCTCTTCGCAGTAGGCTTCGTCACACTCCACTATGTAAACCTTCAAAACTGTTAATATTCTTATCATGCGATTTGCTTCCTGTTGAATTTGTTGTTCGTGTTGTCTCATCTGCTGCTGCTGCTGATCTTCATCCAACTGTTCTTGTGAAGATTTTGGTGACTGAGAGATGTGATTTTGTTGTGTTGGAGAGAGCTGTTTAGATGGCTGTTGTTTGTTTGTAGAATCAAACTTTTGTAGAGCTTTGACTGTATCATACATGGCTTTCAAGCGATTCAAACAATCCTGCAAAAAATCTTCATGTATTTCAACCTGCTTAGCTTGCAGTTGTGCACCTAGGTTCGTGTAGACGTCTTTCAACAGTAGAATTCCTTTCTCCGCAACCTCATCAGGGCTGTACGATACAACCCTCCAGAGATACTCAACACCCAAAAGATTCAAGTTCTCCATAAAGTACCCACCCCTTCTCTTTGGATAAAATTTTCCATCTTTTAAATTTATGAAGCGAAAGAAGCGTTCAAAGCAGATCATTCCACTCTCAGTCAGAAGTGCAGGATCAAACTTGAGGATGTACTGCTGAAAGAATTCCTTAGTGATTTCTGGATCAAGATCTGGTTCATCGCCCATCAATTTGCTGTACCATTTAAAACAATTCTCTCTGTCCATTGGGTAGACAGCATTTTCAGCTAATGTTGTCCAAATCTGATTAGCCTGGGGCTTGCAGAGCCACAACTGACCATCTTTCAGAAGAAATCTCAAAAACTTCAACCTGTCATTGACTTGTTGATGGTGATTGAATCGACCGTCTGGAAAAATTTTACTGGGGTCCTCATCGGGATGTTCTTTGGCATACTTTCTAGCCCGATCCATGTAGACTTCGAGGCTATCACTAACAAGCTTGACAATGGTGAACTGATTATGCAAATAACTAATGACTTTATTTCTGTAATTGGTTTGGGGCCTCTGAAGATGTGAATGAGTCGGAGGAGCCTCTGTAAACAGCTGACATATTTCTCTGATCTGTTTTAATGCTGGCAGAACCATTCTGTCTTTTTTAAGTTCTTCAACAAATTTGGCTACCCAGGTCATTTTCTGTGTATCTCTATCTTGCGAAGAAACTTGTGAACAGCTGTAATCAAGAATTTTTATATGAGCAACCAAAGCCTGGTCCATTATATCAGTGGATACATCTTCACTCTGAGCAAGAGACCACAGAAGTACCAATACCTTGTTGGCCATTATTCCCTCTTTATCATCTTCGGCCAATCTTCTAATTAATTCTAATAATTTCTCTCTCTGCTTTTTGCTGGCATGTCCCCAGCTAGCTTGGAAACATTCGAATAAATGGTCTAACTGCAGTGGTGTGAAATCCCAGGCTAACTTAGCCAAGAGGTCATGAACGTTTTTTACAATGGCTTCATGCTTTCCCGTCTGAGCCTCCCATATTCGGTCGAGATCCTGCAAATTTAATGCCTTCTCCTTTATCATGAATCGAACAATTTTTTCTAACTTCTCAACATATTGAGGTTGATGCAAGCTGTCCCTCAAAACTATTGACAAGACATCATTATTACCTAACCATTCAGCTATTTTTTCAGGAGTTAACCAATCGTCGCAGTCTGATTGACTGTGTTTGTTAATGTTGTATGATATGCTTGTTATCAGTTTGTTGATTTCATTCAGGGCATTCATCTTGCCATTGAATGATGATATTTGTAGCAGTCTGAAAATAATCTGAAGTCTGAACATTTCTAAACTTTTCACTTTTTCCTCTTGATTAGGCAACCTAGCCACAACACACTTCAAAGAGTTTATTATATTAGATAAAGTATCATTTTTAGCCTCCATTTTGGCCTCCCTTTTCAATTCATCATCAGTCAGATTATCTAAATATAATGTGATTTTTTCGACTATAGGCATAAAATATTTTTCTAAGGTACTGACAGTCAACATTTCAGCACAGATGCCAAAAGGTCTGATCAGTGCAGCAACCACGGGTATCGACAAATTAGAGTTGAATCTCTCTAATAAGATTTTAAAGCCATCCAGCGAACCAAATAAATTTATTAAATCAACTAACCATCCTCTTTGTGGTCTCTGGTCTGAAAATGGTTTGGCAAATACCTCTTCATCGAGTTCAGACATCAATCTTTCAGGTAACTTGTTTGCATTGAATGAATGAAACTTACAATTAGGATTAAATACAATTGCTAATAAATCAAGTAATGGAAACCAGTCTTGGTCTAGCTTTAAAACGCATAATTCAACTAATTTTTCTGAATTTTTCAAAATACACTTGTGAATTTCAGTTTTCCATCCACTAACTGCATCATCTGTTAGCACTTTTGTGAACGAAATTGTCAACCCTTCTCTAAAAAATCTTTGGCAGGCTTCACTTTTTGTATCTAGGCCTCTTCGACATAAATCTATTGAAGCATCTAATAATACCTCTAACTCATTACCAGGCAGTACTGGAACAACCCACCTCTGTCTATTAATCATTTCATCTAACTTTCCAAGTTCGACATGGGGAAAGTCCGGTTCAGCTTCCCTTTGAGCACAGCTAGGTAAAATAAGAGGTGAGGCTGTTTCTTTATCTGACACTTCTTGAACTGGCACTAATAAATTTACATTCTCTGCAACACTAGCAGTAACAGAAATATCTGCCTTAGCTGACTGGTCCGAGACGAGTTCGGATACAACACTGACAATATTTGTTGTTAAGCCATTTGTTGTTACAGAAGTGGTTGTTGTTTGTGGAGCTGTTTGCGAAGAAGCATTAACAGTCTGTTGGTGTTCCATGGCCGTCGGAATGATTTGCTGAGATGTGCTGTTGGCTGCATTAGCAATTATATTGTCAGGTTCATCGCCAGTTGGTGACGGATTAGTGACTATTGTCATCACAATTAAAAAATTACACAATTTTTTCTAAAAGTGCTGTTCGGAAATTGCGAAAAAAATAATTAACATTTAAATAAATTTTATAACAGACCAAATCACGCATCAAGCGAGTAAGAAATTAAGAGAACTGACATTTTATTTAATTTCTAAACGTATTATTTTATTAACATAGATATAAATAAAATGGCTGCCGGTAAAAAAAATCCATGTAAATAAAGCATTTAAATAACCTCAAATAATAATGGAAGAAGCAATTCCAGGTTGTAAGAACATTTAAACACTTTAAACTTTGTTCATATTTGTACAAAATTATTAAATAATACCTGTACAAAATGCAAAAAGCAAACACTAGATCGCAATTTTTCGAGATTTTAATGAGTCTTAATAAATGTATGTTGCCATCAGCCAAAACAATTTTCCACGTTTCAGTTACATTTTTATATCATACGCTTAGAATATTTTCTATATATTTTACACAAAATTAAAATATTTAACTCAAATAATACACATAATCAATGAACAAATAAACTGTATTAAATTATTCTCCAATCAAAAATCATCTTCAATAGTTATCTTATCGTTATTACGAGATTTGTTGCTTGTTTGTGCAGCATGCTGTTGTCGGTGGTCACTATTGCTTTTGTCTTTTACAGTTTTCTCCACTTTCTTTTTCCGTTTTTGTTCGCTTGCAAATGCCGTTTCATCAGTCATGTCGGATATGTCCCAGATCCTCAAGGTGCCATCATTTGATCCGCTGAACAATTTCTCTCCTTTAATCTGTCAAATTCAGCTGATAACTTAAGGTCGTTACTAATTTAGTTAACTATAATATCTAAATTGTTTTCATAAAATAGCTCCGTTGGTGAATAAAAAATATATTTGAACTAGAATTAACCAGAAT
The DNA here is from genome assembly GCF_000326865.2 of Helobdella robusta. NCBI lineage: Eukaryota > Metazoa > Annelida > Clitellata > Rhynchobdellida > Glossiphoniidae > Helobdella > Helobdella robusta. Next base: position 783,275 of record NW_008704785.1, read on the forward strand.
TGAATTCACAGCCAAAGTGTGACCAGCCAGTGTCCTTTTTAAAGTACCTGCTTTTGAATCAAAGCATCTAACTATGCCGTCGCCACATCCTGTAAAAACTGGTTTTGTGTGTTTTTTTAATAAAATTTAGAGAACTGATATCATATGTCCATTACTACGATATATCTATACGTGTCTCAATCTATAATTCAAAAATCTATCGTTCGAATCTAACATGAAGATGATAAATTACATACACACACCTGTGCCGTCGTCATATTTTATACACGTAACAGTATGCTCGTGACCGTGATATGTTCGAGTACTATCTCCAAATTCAATGATCCACGATTTACCCGTCCTATCAGAACTGCCACTGTACATTAATTTTCCTTTCACCTATTTAAATTTTGTTTTTTTTAATTTGTTTAAATTTTGTATTAATGTGCTATTTTTTTTACAAAATTTTGATACAAATAGTTGATAGATTTACAAAATTATGCTTGACGTACGATCATGCATATGACAGAATTGCTGTGTCCTTCAAACATACGTATCATCTCGCCACCATCCACACTCCAGCATCTTATCGTCTTGTCCATAGAACCGGTGAAAATATTTTTTGCCGCATCATCCAGAGCCAGGCAAGTTATCCCTCCACTGTGCCCTTCCAACATGAACAGAACCTTTCCGCTACCAACCTTCCACATTATGGCCGTGTGATCTGATGAGCCCGTAACGAGAATATCACCTCGGTACTTCTCTAATTATTCAATTGATTAATTAGTGTATTAATTAATTGAATATTGAATTAATTAATTGATTGATTGATTGATTAATTGATTAACCAATTATAATTTTTAATGTGAACTTCAAAAGGATAATCAAAAAGGTAAAATACTTTTTTTAACTTCATTATCTTTTCTATACGTCAATTTCTTAGCTGCCCCATCATCTGATTCGCCATTGTACTTATTGACGTCGTTGTAATGGTAATCAGTGGACCGGCTGGTACCGCCAGGAATAAATGCTAACGGATAAACACCCAGCCTGTGTCCGGTGTAAACTGTCAGGCATTCTCCTGTATTGAAGTCCCATTTGATTGCTGTTTGGTCATACGAACTGCTGAATAAATAGTCACCACTGACTATCAACCTGTTGGCAATTAAAAGTTTAAGATACGTTAATGCTAGAAAATTGAACCCTTAAAAACTCTTAAATGTTTTGAAAATAAAGGTCACCTAGCTCAAATTTTTATATAACTTTTTAGAGTGTGTTTCAACTTTTAGTTACTAAAATATTAGCTAGAATTAAAAAGAGACAGATGGATGGAAGAAGCGAACCTGTTGACGACTGATTTGTGTGATTGAAAGACGAGGTCGCATTTGAATGAGGTTATGTTCCATTTGTGGATGGATTTGTCGGCACTGCCAGATATGAGGTAGATGTCGTCAAATGTTAAACAATTCACATAGCCTGTGTGACCTTTACAATGATTTGTAGTTCATTCGATATAAATGTGAATGTTAAAAAGTTGTAAACATTTTTGTAAATATTTTGTATCCTTGAAAAAGATAAAATTTTAACTTTAAAATGAAACTGAAATAAATTTATGAAAAAAATATTTCACGCTACCATCCAATAATGCGAGACATTCGGTTTCAGCGTCACCACTGACTGACCACAGCCTGACTGCATTATCATCGCCACCAGTAGCCAAAACTGTTTCTTCGTCATTCATCGCCAGCACGTTAACACCGGCGTCGTGCTCTTTCAATACCTGCAGCTCGTAATTTTCATCCTTCTTTTTCAATAATGGTGTAACTTTTGACATCATGAATCCCATTTTTCGATTTTAATTGTTGCGAAATTAGTTAAAATCCTTATAATGTAGCTTTGAACAATTCTCTTTTTCAGAATGACGGGAATTTTTACGTTATAGTCACAATTCACATTGAATAATTGAATAAGGCGCACCTGACTGAAAAGGAGCTGTTTAATTATTAACAGGCATCTATCAATACGCGTAGAGTCATTGCGTCAAGCCGATCATACATTTTATGTGCGTGCTGTGTATGTGATCAAATCTGGTGCTTTCCGTTAGAAATTATTTTCGTTAGTAGTTGCAGTGAATGATCTCGCATGTGCATTTCTCCAGCCTCATAATTTCAAGCAAATTTGATTTTGGCTCAATAGGTGGAGCGTCCAGTTCTGCGTCTTAGTTAACCAATTTCGATCGTTCTAAGACATTATATTGTAATGTACAATGTACCTAATCACTTTCTACTCTTACTCTCTCTCTCTCTCTTCTTTTTTCTTCTCTCTCGCGCTATACTCATTTGGTTGAATATTCAAAACGAAAATGCGATTTTAAACTGGGATACTCGCATGCGCATGCAACTATTGAACTAACTATATTTTTCTCTGCATGTAACACAAAAATTATAATTCTTTAATAGTTATGAGGCATATCTCATTGATTACAAAACTTTATTTTACAATACTAAATTGAAAAGAGAACAGTTTGACAGCTAATAAAGATAAAAAAAAGTATATAGCATAGCATACATTAGCAATAACAACATTAAAAATGAAACATTGATTTTTGAAAAATAGTGATTTTGTAATTTAAGAGCTTTCCACTTTAGCTTTGAACTCCTTAACGAGTTTTGTTATTTCCCTAACAAGCTCAGATTCAGTGGCCTTCGGATGCTTCTTCACATAGTCAGCAACATCTCTAATACATTGAGCCTGTCAAAAATAATTATTTATTTATGTATATATTTATTTATGTTTTATTGTATTTATAAAATTATTAATTAACTAATTAGCAAGTTAAAACTATTAAACAATATAATATACATGTAAAAATAAAAAATAATGAATAATACTAGCCTGCAGTTGTTCAATGTCATCTTTCTGAGTTATTCTATGAAACAATTCATTGGCAACTCTGAGGCCAGTAACTTTCTTATACAAATCTTTATATTCATCACCTTTGTGCAGCCATAGGAATGCAGCTGTCTGAAAATAATATAAAAAACGTTGATAATGCAAACAAAAATTATGGTTAACAATCGTATCTGAGTTAATTAACGTTCATTATTTATGTAAATAAATCTATTTTAAATTCTATAACAATTAATAAAATAATTCATGATAAAAGAAATTAGAAAATGAATAATAAGATAAAGATGAACAGCTTAGTATAGTAAAGTTACATTAGGATTAGATTAGATTAGCTCATTAGCATTAGATTAGCATTAGAGATTAGAGAGAGATTTAGAAGGCATTTTTGATTATTTTATTATTATTAGACTGGTTAGAGTTAGACTGGTTAGAAAGAGACTGTCTAAAATTGAGTTATAGTATGGCATTGATATTACCTGTTGAACTAAATCTCCCGTGTTTTTTAAATCAAAATGCTCTAGATCGAGGAGAGCCGCCATTAAAATACGTTAAATATGTTCGATCAGAACAATATCGAAACTAATCCAGTAGTGAATGTTTTAAAATTAAAAGTAAATCTAGAAAACAATGTCAAGAAAAAACGCGACTAAATAGGCAAAATGTTGAACCGTCCTGGTTGATGAAATACAAATGCTCTAACCGTAGCCCAAATTTTTTGTATTATTGTGATAAAAATAGTATTTTAATTAAAGAATTAAAAAAAATAGTGTTTGTAAAATAATTTTTATAAATCAATAATCCTAATCATCGACAAAAGAAGCCTAAAATAAGTATTCTATGGCGATCGCAGTGTCATACTTACTGAATCTTCTGAAAACAACCTTTTTCCTATCGCCATTTCACTGAGAACATGGGTGAGTTGACGTTCTGATTTTTTTATTTATTTATTTTCTATTTAGCTCTAATTTGTTACAATTAAATTGAAAAATCGACACTGAATGATAATTATTTAAGTTGGATATTTTAAAACTTTTTTCTAGGTAAGCCTCGCGGTCTTAGGACAGCTCGTAAGTTGAAGAATCACAGACGTGAGCAGAGATGGAATGATAAAGATTATAAAAAATCTCACCTCGGTACAAGATGGAAGTCCAATCCGTTCGGTGGGGCCTCCCATGCTAAGGGAATCGTTCTTGAAAAAGTGTTAGTCTAAATTTTGTCTTTTAACAAAATTAATCATTTCTGATTATTCAATCATCAATGAAAAGCACATGGCATATTTTATGGCTATAAAATTTGTTGATTATTAAATTATTTATGCTGGTAAGAGCATATTCATGTAGTTTTTCGCTTTTGTATGTAATTCTTTTTATGTTTGCTTGAATGACGATAATTATCAATGTGTTTTAGTCTGTAATGTAGTAAAGATAGTAGTTGTAATTAGAAAATTAAGGTAAACTTGGAGATCCGAAACTGGTTGCTCCATAGGAGGAGCTTTGTTGCTTTTTAAACTGTTGACTATAAATAAATATTGATGGGAAAACCAGTTCCTAATCTCCGGGTTTACCCTGTAATATAGTAAGGATAGTCATAGGTAGAATATTGAAGAGTGTACCGGTACAGCAACATACAACATATACATACATAAATTAGACATTACTTATTAATGCTACTTAAACTTAGTGCAATTGGTCTTTCTTATGCTTCTTTATAGTACAGCAGGCAGACATTAAGTGAATGGTTTTAAAGAGTTAGGATATTTAAATTCACTTGTGCAAATTTTTGCTTGTTCTGTTGTCAAAAAATCTACTATTTATGTCATACCTACATACCTAACTTAAACTAAATGGATAATATGCACATTTGCAGTGGTGTTGAAGCCAAACAGCCCAACTCTGCCATCAGGAAATGTGTGAGAGTTCAGTTGATCAAAAATGGAAAGAAGATTACCGCCTTTGTGCCATGGGATGGTTGCTTAAACTTCATTGAAGTATGTGTATACGTGATGTTTTTTAATTTATGTCATTCAAAAAAATGTACCTCAAATTTTTTTGTGTAACTTACAAAATTTATAATGATTTCAATTTTAATAGGAAAACGATGAAGTTCTGGTAGCTGGATTCGGTCGTAAAGGTCACGCCGTGGGAGATATTCCTGGAGTTCGTTTCAAGGTCGTCAAAGTTGCCAGCGTCTCCTTGTTGGCCCTCTACAAAGGCAAGAAGGAACGACCCAGATCATAAATTAATTGATATAATGTTCCACATTGATGCTTTGTTTGATACTAATGTGAACTGAACTGAGTGTTTAGATTCTGTTTAAATAAAAAACAAGTCACACTTGCTGACTTCATTTTTAATTTATTGAGTAGAAACAGTTAAAATTATACAAACGAGTTTTTGTGCGCAAGTCTTACAATTATTGTCGTTATTTCTGTATGCTTCGTTAAGGTTTCGATCGCATGCATGTTTTGTTTCAAGTCGTCAAGCTCCCAAAATTTTGAGCGCAGTTGAAAGTGAGGTTTGCTTTGACAATGAGATTGGACGAGACACGCAGTATAAAAAAAATCTGGCTGGAGCGCTGAAGCTGTCGTGCGTGTTTTGTATCGTGAGTTCAACGTCTCGCCATCCAAACTTCGATTGGTGCCAAATACTTCTCTTTTGCCTTTGTCTTTTCCTTCGTTGGTAATATCTGAAGCTTAATTTATGAAAAGTAATTTAATAAAAATAATTTATTAGACTTTCGAGATTGCTCAACAAGCGGGAACGATATTTAATTATTTCAAATTATCTCTGGGCTAACCAACCATGCAAAAGTATCTGATGACGATGACGTCAACTACGTCATTGCTCGCGTTGAGGAGTGCTTGGCTGCTGCTTTCGCTCGATTTTTTTGAACCGTCATCACAATTGAATGAACTTGCATCGCTGTAAGTTAAATTGGTAGGAACTTGGAATCGGAAACCGAAACTAGTGGAATCACCTGCCTGAACTGAAAGGTTGGATGTTTGAATAAGGTTGTTGTCAGTGATCTTCGTGACCTCCTTGATAGGTTGCCGTTGTAATTGCATGTGTCGTTTCATGAATAGAACCTTCCTGCTGCTGTCCTCTTCGCTGCCTCCTTCGCAGTGGTCCGCCCGAAATGATATCACCTTTCAAGAAGATTTCATTTCACTCTACCTCGTGAAACAACCAACAACCATTCGAGTTTTCTAGACACCATTTCATTTTTGAAACATTTTTAATCAAGCGCGCAACCAGCAACTAGCTCACAGTCACAAGTGATTGAATTAGAGAAACATTGAAATAATGAAACTGCCTACCTGATGCAAGCTGATGCTACACACGAGATCACGTGATGAATGATTGTCGACACAACACGTCACGTGCGCCTCGTCTCTCGGAATGAAGACCCGTCGGTTAATGCAGAACGAACCGGAAACCGATCCGAATGTTGTGACGTAATTGATGTCTACGGCTGACGTCAGAGGTTCCGTAAGAAACGGCTGGTTTAGGTTTAAAGATGGAATTTATATTTTTTGATAACTGCTTATTTTCATTTTATGATATAACTCGTAACTGTTAAATTCATTCGTCTTACATGCTGTTCGTTAGTTTATTACAGAAAGCGTTTGCATAAATGCTGGATGAGGTTTCAAGTTTGATAGAATGCGTTATCGGTTAACTGATTGATTGATTAGTCAACTAGGAGTGATTGATTGATTGATTGATAGATTGATTGATAGATTGATTGATAGATTGATTGATTGATAGATTGATTGATTGATTGATTGATTGATTGATTGATTGATTGATTGATTGATTGATTGATTGATTGATTGATTGATTGATTGATTGATTGATTGATTGATTGATTGATTGATTGATTGATTGATTGATTGATTGATTGATTGATTGATTGATTGATTGATTGATTGATTGATTGATTGATTGATTGATTGAAACCTGGTTGATGAATGAGAAGAGTGAACAGCACTCGATAATATCAGATAAATGTCGACATCTACTGTCATGATTATGATGATGGTCATGATGATGATGATGATGGTCTTGATGATGATGATGACGGTCTTGATGATGATGGTCTTGATGATGATGATGACGGTCTTGATGATGATGGTCTTGATGATGATGATGATGGTCTTGATGATGATGATGACGGTCTTGATGATGATGGTCTTGATGATGATGATGACGGTCTTGATGATGATGGTCTTGATGATGATGATGATGGTCTTGATGATGATGATGACGGTCTTGATGATGATGGTCTTGATGATGATGATGACGGTCTTGATGATGATGGTCTTGATGATGATGATGATGGTCTTGATGATGATGATTGTCATGTTTAGAAATGGTTCGGTTCTTATCTAAGGTGTCACTGAGACAGTTGCTGATATTGTTGACGTCGTTAATATTTCGATTGTTGATGTTTTTGTTGGAAAGATTTTCATTTAGATGTAACTTCTTAAGAGCAATCGGTTTAGACCTGTCTACCGATTTCTGCCTAATTCTGCGACAGCGACGGCAACAACAGCAACGAAACTTGCAAGAAAAAGGGCAAATGATTTGATCAAAAATTGACAAGGCACTGTTTATAAATCGATAGCACGATGGTGATGATGAAAGTGACGACGAAGACGATGATGACGAAGATTCGAACGATATAGATGATGTTGGCGATAATTTTTCTGGAAATTTAGATTTAAAAGTCTTTTTAGTAACTTTGTTTGAGAATTTTTCCTCGGTAGAAAATGAAACCAATCGAGAAATTTGAACAATTTGTTGTTTGTTCGTTGATCTAGAGACGCAACTCCTAAGCGATTTGACACCGCTATTGTTGACCGAACACGTACATTTGATTAAGGAAGATGTTGAAAAAGAGAGAGGAATTGATGAGGGAGATAATGACGGCGGTGAGCGTTTTTGAGGATCGTATCTACTGGATGAAAATCTGTAGCGGTAATGATTGCAAATTGAATGGATGTAAATACAAATATCATAATACTGAAGCATAATTTAAGGGCATGGTATGGCTGTGAGGAGTCTTTAAGACTTATCGAGCACAGCCACCTTTTCAAAATATGATATATAATTGTCAGTTTCATATATATATATATATATATATATACATAAATGTATGTATATGAAAATCAAAGATCATCAAAATTAAACGTCAAAGTTAATCTCTTAAAGACAGTTTATGCCATAACAAAATTAAACTTACTTCATTTCAAATGGTTCGGCAAGGTACCAAGGTGAGGAATCAAATGCCAGACCGCCGACTAATTTAAACCCTACCTGGTAGCTTTCAATGTCAGGGCCGTTTGGCTGGGATACCACTGCACATGCGTAATATTTTCTACTTCCGTCCGACATTTTGAAAGATGGTGGCAAATTGGCGGGCAGTTTGTATTCGAAATCGTATTTGTACCATTCTGTGTTTAAGTCTGCAAACAAAGGAAAAAAGAAATTTACACATATTTATCCATTCATCCATCTATTCACACCACACACACCTACACATACACACATATACACACACATTTATTGATTCAGTCATAAAATGAGTGAAGAAGCTTTGAGCCAACTACTCGAAGGAAATTCGATGAATCAAATGCGGAGGACCAGGTGCTATAACCATAAAACCATTTGGATTTATATTAACGCATGCATACTTTAAACGTTTGCCTCATTTTTTCCATCTCTCTTTCTCTCTCTCTCTCTCTTTCTCTCTCTCTCTCTTTGTCTATCTTCTTCTCCATTACTATTTCAATTTTTCTGAATGAATAGACCTAACAAAAGCATTAAGCATTGTTCTATTTAAGAATCATTTTTTTAAAAGACTCTATTCCTGATGAATGTGTTCATTGTGCATACATTCGTATACTAACACATACGTACTAACACATACATAAACACACACACCAAAAAACAACAAACACACAACATGCATGCATACAATCTCAAACATATCCATAAGAGCCATAGGGAGAAGCTTTCATTTGATAAATAAGGCCCTGCGGGGTTAAAGTTGTCTATGCATCATTAGTTTTTCCAGTTTCTTTTTTAATTTTTTTCAATATTTTGGTTTTTTTACCAATTTTAAAAGTAAATTAAAAATAATACTTGTCTAAATTTTAAAAGTTGTCAACATTATTCAAAGTTTTTTCGTACCAAAGATAAAAATTTCATTTCAAAAGTGGCATCCTTCTTTTCCATAAAATGTCAACATTCGAATTGAATATATCGATTTTCTTTCATGGATCTCAATGGAAGACCAAAATATAAAACGACTATGCGAAAAAAGCATTTTATTTTTTATCTTTAAATAGGTTTTTTTTAATGCGGAATATTTGCATATAGCGTACCTACGTATATCAAACTTTTTAACCGCTAAATTTCAAAACAGTACTACTACTACTACTACAACTACTACTACTACTACTACTACTTCTACTACTACCACTAAAACTACTACTACTACTACTATTACTAATACTACTACTACTAATACTTCTACTACTTCTACTTCTACTACTACTACTACTTCTATTACTACTACTACTACTACTTCTACTACTACTACTACTACTACTACTTCTACTTCTACTACTACTACTACTTCTATTACTACTACTACTACTACTACTACTACTTCTACTACTACTTCTACTATTACTACAAACAAACGGATGAACAAACGCAATTAAATTAACGTACTTAAGCAAATTAACATCACACATCTTCCGATCGTCTAATTAATTGGCCTCAGAAATACACATACATACTTATACACACACACGCCACGCACGCACACACTCACAAACATGCACGCACATCCACGCACACACACACACGCACACATACCTTCATGCTGTTTCCCGATCTATTGACATTCAATTGTCAAACCCCTTGTGAATTTTCGAATTGTTGTTGCTACTGTAGTACTACTCCTATTGATACTATTGCAGAAGAAGTTGAAGTAGTAATCATTAGCAGTTGTAGAAGTAGCTACAGCAGAAAAGTAGTAGTAGCAGTGGTAGTAGCAGTAGATGTAGTAGCGGTAGTAATAGTAGGAGTACTACAAATTGCAACAACAGCAAATGGATATTACAGAAATAATAATATGCAGAAATAGACAAGCACACATACACACACACATACACACACACACAAACACAAACATACACACACACATACAAACATACATACATACACACACAAACATACACACATACAAACATACATACACATACATACACACACACACACATACACACGCATACAAAAAACACGAGTATACAAATCTGCCTATACAGGATAAGAATGTATTTCTTTGAAAAAGCCACTTATTGCTAGATGTGATGACGACGATGATGATTATGATGAAGATGATGACAATGGTGATGATGATGATGATGATCCCTGTGAGTGAGTACGTGCGTGCGTATGGTACGTGCGTATGTTTAAGAAAAGTACGCTGTTTGCATTCGTAAGCCAAGTTAAGTCATGCAATCATTTATATGTGCATGACAGTACGTAAGATTGTTTGTTCATATGTATGTATGTATGTATGTATGTATGTATGTATGTATGTATGTATGTATGTATGTATGTATGTATGTATGTATGTATGTATGTATGTATGTATGTATGTATGTATGTATGTATGTATGTATGTATGTATGTATGTATGTATGTATGTATGTATGTATGTATATAATCTGTGATTATAATTATCTATGAAACATTATTTTTTAGTTAACTACCTTTTGTTTTATTATCTGTTGTTAACATACTAACAACTAACAATATTTGATATTAACCACAAAACTCTGAACATATTTGTCTAGGTGGCTGTGCTAGATGAGCCCATTATGGGCTCGATCACATTCATCCTGTCTCTTATTTATTATCTGTAATTTGGAGGAGAAAATAAAATTTCGTTTCGTTACGTTTCGTATGTACGTATGTGTGTATGTACGTATGTATGTATGTACGTATGTACGTATGTACTTATGTACGTATGTACGTTAAAACCAAAACATGATGAGTGACACTGAACCGTCAAACATCAAGTAACAAATGGATTAACACTTTGATTTGTCGTTAATTGCACATGTCGGCATTCAGTTGGATATTTTCAAGCACACAGACACGCAGGAACCGCTGCAACAAGCACGAAATGTGGTTAGTTGCGAAAAACAGTTCCCTGCTGTCGCCTGATCTGACGCTGATCATTTTGCATATTGCCTTAAGAAATTTAAGGGTGTTTGGGTCCATCGGGCCGAGAACCTCGATACATATTGGCAAGAATTCCATCGAGGAGAGGGCGCTCCCATATTTTTTCATTTTCTCGTCCGCTGCCCTGGCCGCGGCCAAACGGCATTCTTTTTTTGTCAGGTTTACGTATCGTTCAGCGAGGGTGCCAGGGACCGTAACATCCCACGCCAAACATCTGCCGGCTCTCCAAGGTATTAGTGTGCATCCGTCCGGGCGCCTACCATCATGCGCAGAAATGCCGGATGGTTCCTTGAGAACCGGGATTGAAGCCTTGGAGAAGAGCCGACAAATGTATTCGTTTAGCGCTGAGTGACGTAGTTGACGGCCCCCACCCAGGCGACAAACCAAACCGTGGTGCCCAAACTCGTCCGCCCCTGCGCCACATCGGCACGTGTATTTATTCTGAATGACCAGGCCAAGTCTGAAGCCAATGGCAAATCTCAATCGTATGTACGTATGTACGTATGTATGTATGTATGTATGTACGTATGTACGTATGTATGTATGTATGTATGTATGTATGTATGTATGTATGTATGTATGTATGTATGTATGTATGTATGTATGTATGTATGTATGTATGTATGTATGCATGTATGAACCCGTTTTGATGAACAAGCCATGGTTAGGCATGCAATCGTTTCCGAGTTCAATTTTTATCTATGTCCCTGGTCTCGCACAGTCAGGTATCTAGCAGCTCCATCCAGAATGCAAAAGGAATTAAATTTTTGTAATAAAAGTGAAAGAGTTTGTTTTAAATAATTGCCTTCGTTAGGATCACCCGTTATATTAACTATTTTATGTATGTATGTATGTATGTATGTATGTATGTATGTATGTATGTATGCATGCATGTATGCATGTATGTATGTATGTATGCATGTATGTATGTATGTATGTATGTATGTATGTATGTATGTATGTATGTATGTATGTATGTATGTATGTATGTATGTATG
>NW_008704785.1:795475-818130 GCF_000326865.2 Helobdella robusta
TGGCGTATATAAAGAGAGAGAGAGAGAGTGAGAGAAAGCGAGAAATCAAGAGAAAGAGAGAGAGAGAGAGAGAGAGAGAGAGAGAGAGAGAGACACATTTATCTTCTATTTTGAAAACGTACAACGCTTGTGTTTGGAGAGAAACCAAGGAATACATGTACATATAATACAAAATGCATAATTTATGCCATTCTAAATTATTAAAAAAAACACATACAAAACGTGTATACAAAACTGAAACTTATACAAAACAGGTTAGTGTGTGTGTGTGTGTGTGTGTGTGTGTGTGAGTGTGTGTGTGGAGAGTGGTAATATGTCTTATGTTACATTATTACGTTAAAGAGATGCATAGCATAAAATCACGCACATTCGCATGTTTGGAATATTAAACTGAACTGTGCAGAATACTAAAGAGAATAAAAATGTATGTATGTGTGTCTGTCTGTATGGGTTTGTATGTTTGTATGTGTTTGGTGTATATGTAGGTATGCGTTTATATTTATGTATATTTGCAGATGTATGAAATGAACAATGTTTGTTTGGATAACATTGTATATATGTGCGTGTGTGTATATGTGTCTATGGATATTGTGTATGTTTATGTATGTGTGAATATGTTTATTTGTATATGTACATATGTATGTATGGTTATTTGTACTTGTGTTTGGATTTTTAGGTATTTGCTAGTGCAGGTCGGCATGTAAGATTGGACGCCAATAAAATGAAAGAAGCGGAATAAAATTGAAACAAAACAGAAAGGCGGGAAATAGCGAGTAGGCCATTTAATTTTGTTTCGCGGCAGATTCACTTCTAGGCATGCGTGACGTCACACAATGTTTATGAATTCCCTCGTTCTAATTGGTTGGCTGGTTGGCCAGTCGGTCGGTCGGTCGGTTGGTTGGTTGGTTAGTTGTGTGGCTGGCTGTTCGGTCTTTAAATTTATTTTTGTTTATGTTTATGTTTAAATTTTTCATTTTGGTCACATGTTTGTTTACACTTCTAGATTTAATAACTTTTTTCTTTATATTTCCTTCAATTTACATTCATTTAATAGGTTTTTTACCTCTCTAACTCTGTACTTACCGTAAATTTTTTCTAGAAATATTCTCAACCCCATCATCCCAGTCATCATCACCACAGTGCGTAACCATCATCCCAACCAAACCAGTATCAGCATCGTCATCATTTTCATCATCACCAGTGATAGAGAAAAATTATTTTTCTTTAAAACGTGGACAATTTAACACATCTTGGGGTTTTTTTGTAAGTAGTTGTAGTATTAATATTACTACTACTGCTACTACTGCTGCTGCTAATACTAGTAACTTTGTTGTTGTTATTACTACACTACTGTTACTACTGCTACTACTAACGTTGCCAAAATTACTGCTACTACCACTAATACTACTACTACTACTGCTACTACTACTACTAATACTACTACTACTACTGCCACTACTTACTGCTACTGCTACTACTACTAACAACACATGACCATGATAGTAACAATATTAAATCACAATCCTACTCAAAAATTGCCAAGCTTGTAAAAAATTTTTTTTTTCCAAAAAATTAAAAATAAGAAAAGCTAACAAAATTTAAAACAGAATTAACACGCCGCTCATCTTCAAAAGAAACAGCACATCACTATTTTCTGACGTCACCAAACACGGACAGACTTTCTCTCGTTTTAAATAATTTAGTAACTCGCTTCTGAGTTGGCTATTTATTTCTCGTTCTTTAGTTGGTTGGTTAGTGGAATGAATGAATGAATGAATGAATGAACGAACGAACGAAAGAATAAACAAATAAACGAATGAATGGGAGATTGAATGAATGAATACATAGAAAGATAGATAGATAGATTAATGAATGGATAAAAACGAACTTATTAATAATGAAAAGTATTAAAAATTATCAATAAAAATGGATGAATTAATAATAAAACTGAAATAAAATCTGTATATAACAATAGTAGTAGTAGTAATAATAATAATTATTATTATCGTTACTAATATTCTCATTATTGTTATTATTTTTATTATTACTGTTATTATTATTATTATTATTATTATTATTATTATTATTATTATTATTATTATTATTATTCTGTAGAAAAGATAGGACAGCCGTGCAATCGTTTGGACGGACGAAGTTATGAATGAGTGATGTCCGGGAAAACAATTCCAAGCAATAAATCCATTCGTGATGGCACACGCACGCACAACGAGCGCACACACGTACACACACACACACACACAACACACCTACACATACAAACACATTCAAACTCAAACACACATACTTACATACATAAATATTGTACATTGATAGATACACTCGTGACTACATAGAAACACACACACACACACACATATATATATATATACATACATACATACATACATACACATACACGCACACACACACACATTCACTTTTATGCGCTTAAGTACCATACCGACATAAAGTTTTGTATGAATTTATGACGTAAGAGTACTTATGTGACGTCATCACAGGCACAATGGGATTATTATTATTAACAATATAATAATAATAATTATTATTATTAGTGTTAGTAGTAGTAGTAATAGCAGTAATAGTAATAGTGTTGTTGTTGATGTTTTTATTATTTTATTATTATCATTATTTTATGGCCATTGTAATGATTTTTGGAATGAAGGCAATTATGATGATGACGACAATGATGATGATAACGATGAAAAGGCGAGGATGATGATGTCAAAAAATGATGAGGGTTATAAATAGAAGGGTTTGAATGGGACAATAAACTTATCTGTTTGATAAAACTCCCACCATAAAATTTATGCACCATAATTCATATTACATTACATAAAGTCTGTGTATGTGTGTGTGTATGTATGTATGTGTGTGTGTATGTATGTATGTGTGTATAATGTCATTAGCAATCACTGACTTCCCGTACGAGTCGATACATTAAACGGTCGCTCGGTAAATGGCGAATCGATTGACATACTCGATATTATCGTAAACCGATATTCGATAGAATCGTAACCGATATTTCTCAATTTTAGCCACACGTGTGTCGTTATTATCATTGCTGTTTTGGGGGTTTTATTAACATAACATCAGAATTAAACAAAAATGGTCAAACAAATGCGCAGACAAGCAACAAACCAACAAACGAACGAACGAACGAACGAACAAACAAACAAAACAAGCAAAACCACCATCACCTTCATCATTTCACTAACTTGTAATCCGATTCCTAACAATAGAAACATTTTGCTGGTAGAACCAATTACTTGCGCTGATAATTCTACCCCCGCCATCATCATCATCATCTCTCCATTTCGTGCCCACGTGACCCCATATTTTGACGTACACTCCTGGAGGAGATGGAGTTTTAACAAAGGTAGTAGTAGTAGTAGTAGTAGTAGTAGTAGTAGTAGTAGTAGTAGTAGTAGTAGTAGTAGTAGTAGTAGTAGCTGTTGCAGCAGCAGTAGTAAGAATAACATCGTCGTCGTCATTTTTGCCATCATACTCTTCATCATCATCATCATCATTTTCATCATTCTCATCATCACCAACAGCATCATCATCATAACCGACCGGAAATTTTCATCCGATACACTGGCCTAATGACAACACAACCGGTTATACACTGGCCCGCCTGGTAGGTTGGCTTCTGGCAATTTGGAAAACATGAAGCCAGGCACTCGTCATCAACTATGACGTCATCGTTGTTGTTGTTGCTTTTGCGACTGGCTTGTATTTGTTGTCTTTGTTGTTGTAGATGTTGTTGTTTTTGTTTCAGTTCTATGGAGTAATTCAAATCGATGTTTGTTGTATTCAGTAGCGTCTCCCTGCTTGAATTATCTATGCTCCATGTGATGTTTTTGTTTATATTATTTCATATTATTGTTCTTTGTTTTGATTAAACCAAATTGTAAATAATTAATTGTTAAGATATAATGCGCTTTTCAATTAAATACGTTATTAATCATTCATTATTTATGCCGTATTTTGAATTTGTGTAGATAATTTTTTTGGAACAATATAATTAATAAAAAAAAATGAAACCACCTTTACTGTTTTTGTTATCTTTTGGCACGTAACTATAAACTTCCGGATGGTCTAACTGAAACCTAAGGAGTATGTTTCCTCTGTGCAGTCTAATCATTCGTTGTTGTTGTTGATGATGATGACGTTTTTGCTGTTGTTGTTGTAGTTTGATATGTTGTTCCAATTCAGCCATTTTGAAGTGCTCTGTTTAAATTTTCTTTAACAACCTACAAGACGTAGAAAATTATATTTAAAATAGGCTATATAAAATTGGCCGAAGACTTTCTTATTTCCAATGGAGGTCTTAAAGTCTTATTGTTTCGTTCGAATGCCATTTAAGTGCGCGCTATATAAATGTTCATACATGCATGCATACATACATACATACAAACATACATACATAAATGCATGCATGCATACATACATACATACATACATACATACATACATACATACATACATACATACATACATACATACATACATACATACATACATACATACATACATATATACATGCATACATACATACATTGTTGTTGTTGCTGTTGTTTTTATTGTTTTATTGTTTATCATAAATTTTCAATTTTGAATTTCACCAAAAAGAGATTTTAAATTATTCGGCGTTTTATTAAAGAAAAGCTTCGTTTAAAATTGTAAATAACTTTTTTCCAAAATCATCACCATTACCACCATCATCATCGTCATCATCATTATTATTATTAATAATATTATTATCATCATCATTATCATTATTGTCATTGTCTTATTCATGATCTTTGATATCAGAACCACCGACGTCATCACGCAATGATTTTTTTTATACCGTCATCTTCTTCATCATCATCATTGTTGTCATTATTATTACTATCATAAATTATTATTATTATTATAAATTATTATTATTATAATTAGTCAAAAAGTAAAAAAATAATAAAAAAATATTTTGTTTGCTTCATTCATTCAATCACTCAACTATTCATTCCATTATTCATTGATTCGTTTGTTTGTTCACTCATTCATTTATTCTTTCATTAATTCATGCGTTCTTTCATTCGTTTTTTTCTTTTTCCATTCATTCTTTCGTTCATGCATGCATTTCTCTGGCCATGAACTAAAAATACGAACTACACACCTTTGAAAAAGTTAGTTGAATTACACCTAAAGGTTATATTACGCTACACACACACATGCCCACACACACACATACACACACATACATATATATATATATATATATATATATATATATATATATATATATATATATATATATATATACTTGTATACATTACATATTTATGACGTCATAAAACGCTGCGATCAATATGGTCCCATATATAATATATCATTCCATGTTTAATACCATTTCATGATAAATATTCTATACGTGATCTATAAGAACGCAGTGAAATTTAACCATAAAAATGGAAAGGTACACCACACCACACACACACACACACACACACACACACACACACACACACACACACACACACACACAGAGATACACACACACAGATACAGGCGTTTTATTATTGTGCAAGGCAAAGCCGTGTTGAATATTTTGACAAATCAACATGTGTATAGCGCTTAGTTACAATGGAAAACACTGGCGACACACCCTCCCACACACACAGACAAACACAGAGAGAGAGAGAGAGAGAGAGAGAGAGACAAACACACATACACACACGCACGCACACACGCACAGACTGCATATTTACATTAGTTTGTAAGGTTCTTATGAATCTAAACAATTTGGCAGCGAGTTAGATAATTTTCTGCTAATGGTATTCCTGATGTTGTTGTTGCTGCTGTTTCTGTTGTTGTTGTTGTTGATGTTGTCGTTGTATATTTCTTGACTAATAAGATCCAGAGGTTGAAGAATTGTGCTATCCGAATCATTGAAATCAATCATAAAAGTGCTGCCTTTATTAGTTGATGTTGTTGTTGATGCTATTGATGTTGTTGATGCTTTTGATGTTGTTGATGTTGTTGTTGTTGTTATTATTATTATTGTTGTTGTTGTTGCTATTGCTGATGTTAAAATACTGTCTGAGGATTTGCTCTTGACAAATAAGTTGATGGTTGCACTTTCGTACGAGTTTGCGCTTGTTTTATTGTTGATGATGTTGTTGTTTTTGTTGATGTTGATGTTGTTGGTGTTGTTGTTAATGTTGTTGTTGTTTTTGTTGTTGTTTGTGTCATCAGCTGCTTTTGAATCGCAAACATTTTCGTAATCATGATCGTACTGAACGGCAATTTTGGCGTAGACTGAATTTTTTGAAAAATTAATATCACTACTACGGTTGTTGTTGTTATTATTATTAATGTTATTATTATTAATGTTATTATTGTTATTTTTGTTGTTGTTGTTGTGGACGATTTTGTCGTAGTTCATATAAAAGCGACTGTTGTTGAATTTATGAAACGGGTTTAATTTATATAGAGAGTTGTTGTTGTAGTTGCTGTTGTTGTTGTTTAACGTTTGTTTTAATGTATTTGAGTTTGTTGTTGATGTTGTTTCGAACGCAGTTTCTATCCTCACGGGCTTAACAGCAGGATAAAAACGCCTGTTGATATTTGATTGAGTAGATGTTGTTGTTGATGTTGATGTCGTTGTCGTTGTAGTAGTTGTTGATGTTTTTGTATTTGAAGTTGATTCTGTTGCAGTAGCCAGATACACTTTAGAATTAGGCAATGTTGTTGTTGATGTTGTTGTTGTAGCTACAGATGTTGTTGTTATTGATGTTGTTGTTGTAGCTGTTGATGTTGTTGTTGATGTTGTTAAAACATTATTAGTAGCCATGGTAATACCCAACGATGACGTATTATTCAGGGACGCGGCTTGAATGACGTCATGAAATAGGGATGTGCTGTCAGAATCAAATGAAAAATAGGACTGAGGCGAGGAATCGTAAAGATGGCTACTGCAGTTACTGCTGCTGCTGCTGTTGTTGATGATTGAATGTAGATATTTTTTGTGGAGCGTTGCTGTTGATGCTATTGTTTGGAGATCAGTGTTCAGTGTCTGGTCCATCTTGAACTGTGCGTAGGCTTGCTTCTTCATCTCATACTCTTTCTGTGTGTGTGTGTGTGTTTGTATGTACGTGTGTGTGACTGTGTTTTGTGTGTGTGTATGTATGTTTGTGTGTGTTTGTGTGTGTGTGTGTATGCATGCATGTTTGTGTGTGTGCGTGTGTATGATACTGACCTTGGCTTTATTGATAGCTTCAAACCACGGTTTGACATCACCGACCAGCTGATAGACAGATTGGACGAGGTTGTACTCATTCACCGTGATCACTAACATACTAACTGATGATGGTGGTGATGATGATGATGATGACGACAGTAATGATAATGATGATGATGATGATGATGGTATGATGGTGATGATAATGTAATGGTGGTGGTGATGACAATAATGATGATGATGATGTTAAATAAAAAATATTATCATACTCCAAACTGAGACACCAACACACCAACACAAAACGCAAGACCGAAAATACCAACCGTTATCCTTCAATTCATATACCATCAGTCTATCGAGTGGGGTCACGGGCCGAATGACCTTGAACTTGACCTTTTCGAGTTTCTTGGTAGCCTGCTTGGTGACTAGTAACATGTCCGTCAGAAGATAGCACAGAACGTCAATCTATAGTTGAGAAGTTATGTGACGGAATGTGATGTAATGATGCTATGTGAATTAATATTCAGAATATTTTGAATTATTAATAAATATTAATAATAAATAATTAATATTTTGAATTAATCTTAACCCTAAACTAAACAATCAACCAGGCCAACCAATTAACCAGCCAGCCAATCAAACAATCAACCAGGCCAACCAACTAACCAGCCAGCCAATCAACCGGCCAGCCAATCAACCATCCAACCATTCAGCGTCCAACCTTTCCAGAAGGTTCCTTGACCTTGAGTGGCCCCTGCAAGATGACACTTCTCTTTTCATGTGGGTGACAGCCAGGAATGCTCTGAGTCAGGTTCAAATGACTGTGTTTCTCTAGTAACTGGTTGGTTAGTTGGTTGGTTGATTGGTTGGTTGTTTTATTGATTGTTAGATTGTTTGAGAAAATGAATAAACGAACGAATGAATGAATGAATGAATGAATGA
Source organism: Helobdella robusta (assembly GCF_000326865.2). Taxonomy (NCBI): domain Eukaryota; kingdom Metazoa; phylum Annelida; class Clitellata; order Rhynchobdellida; family Glossiphoniidae; genus Helobdella; species Helobdella robusta. The sequence continues at coordinate 803,664 of NW_008704785.1, forward strand.
ATGAATGAATGAATGAATGAATGAATGAATGAATGAATGAATAGTTGATTGAGTGAGTAGATGAGTGAATATTAAATCAAATAATTAATCGTCCTATCATACATCAGGAGATATCTCTTTGAATTCCAATTCAGTTCTTAAAGGTTAGAACCAGGCGCTTTCAACCATAGTGACGTCACTTTGTCAATCAACAAATCAACCAGCCAACTAACCCTCCAAACAAACAATCAATCATCCAACCAGCCATCCAAACAATCAATCATCCAACCAGCCATCCAAACAATCAATCATCCAACCAGCCATACAAACAATCAATCATCCAACCAGCCATCCAAACAAACAATCAATCATCCAACCAGCCATCCAAACAAACAATCAATCATCCAACCAGCCAGCCAACCGGCAAACCTTTTGACACTCTTCACTGACGTTATCAGCGACTTCGTAGCAGTCGATACTGTCCATGATGGTCGAAAGCTGCTGATGTTCCTGTCTCAGACGCACGGCAGCGTCAACTTCACTCACAAACTTATCCACGTACTCCATCTGTGCATATGGTGAGTAAATTGGTGATGACATTGAGATAGTGATGAGATTATGGTGATGATGATGATGAGATCGATGATGATGATGATGATGGGATTGATGATGATGATGATGTTCAAATAATTATTATCTGAACATCAAACTTCAAAACTTCACTCACAGTGATGTGATTATGGTGATGAGGAAATCGATGCTGATGATGATGATGTGATCGATGATGATAATGATGATGATGAGATCGATGATGATGTCCAAATAATTATTATCTAAGAATTGTAAATAAACAATAATAATTTTAACACACACACACACCATAATCCTGATGTCAATCCTTTGTCGTTCATAGGTTTCCAGCGCTGATGGTGGTGGTGGTTGTGATGACGATGATAATGGTGGTGGTGGTTGTGATGACGATGATGATGACGACAAAGACGATGACGTTTTTGGTAATGATGATGATGGTGGCTGCGGTGGCGAGTACGATGGCGATTTGGAGGTAGCTACAACATCGGCGTTTTTGATTTTTAACGTTTTTTCGTTATCATCTAAATTATTATTATTATTATTATCGTTATTATTATTATTATTATTATTATTATTATTAGCGTTATTATTATTATTATCGTTATTATTATTATTATTATTGCTTATGCTATCCTGGTCAGCAGCGTTAGGCTCGCTTATGTCATTTTTAGCATCATCATCATTAATATAATTGTTGTTATTATTAATATTTTTCATATCACATTCTTCTTCATCATCATTATTATTATTATTATTATTATTATTATTATTATTATTATTACTATTATTATCATCATTATCATCATCATGTTGTTGATGATGGTCTTTCTGTTGTTTGTCGTTAAACTCTTGGCATTCGTTAATGATACGCTCAATGACCTCATCGCATTTCGTGACGTCATCTGCGCCATCATCATGTTCTTTATCATCGTCATCATTGTCATTGTCAACAATAATGTTTTCAGTGTTATCAGCTTTTTCAATAGTTTTACTTTGATCATTATTATCATCAGTGGTATCGTTGTTGTTATTATTATTATTGTTATTATTACCAACTATATTATTATTTATAATATTATTGCTATTGTTAATTATATTATCACTCATAGTTTCGCATTTATTTTCCAGTTCGTTGTTGCTATTAGTCAGAGTTTCGACTAATCGCAGAACGGGTTTATTAATAGCAGCCAGTAGGAGTTTGTACTTCGTTAGTCTCTGAAACGGTGTCACTATCAGGTCAGTTAACTTCAGCCTATTGCACTGGGGCTGTGACTCTGCCCACTGAATTTGATAAATTAACATAAAATTAACATAAAATACCATTAGGACACATTAGATAATGCATGTAAACTATCTTGATTTTATGTGCAATCAATAAAAAAAATTGTTATACGTTGATGAAAATCTTGAACAACTCATTATCTTTCAGTCTATTTTTGGTGTATTCTCGGCAGACTTCCTGTTCTAGGCAATATTTCTTGTACGGTTCGAAAATTTTATCAAACTGTAAGAGGAAGGTTATTTAATTTTTTTTTTTATGAATTATTTTATTATATCTTTTATTACATTATTTAATATTTTGATCAGTCCAACGCTTATAATATTAAAATAAAATTTGTTAAAATATGCGATAAAACAAAACTCACAATCAGAAATCCGGATTTCAGTCTAGTGGGGTCCAGGGGTGAGCCAGTTTTTTGGGCCTCCGTGAAGACGGGGTGAAGGTAGGTGGCCCAGAAGTGGCAGGTTGCATAGAAAACGTCAACAAGGTTGCTGCAGAGTTTATCAACTTCGATCTGCAGATGACGACGATGACGACGAAGATGGGATAGCAGTCGTAGTAGTAGTAGTAGTAGTAGTAGTAGTAGTAGTAGTAGCAGCAGCAGTAGTAGCAGCAGTAGTAGTAGCAGTAGCAGTAGTAGTAATGACAATTGCAAAAGTTACAAATTGTTACCTCGTTTAATATCAAGTCATTCTGCAGGTTGATCAAGCAGCAAACGAACAACTGGAATATTTTTATTATTATTATTAATTATAATTATAATATAGAATAGTAATAAATATAATAATTATAACGTCATGCCCAACAACAACAACAACAAAAACCACAAACAACTCAACTTACATCGGTTATGACCCTCAGTTTATTGATGTAATCAACCTCAGTGACCAACAACTCCCATATTGCTTCCTGTTCATCTTGCTCGTATTTGTTCATCACATGACCACTGGTCACAATTTTTGACCAATGAGATTCCAGCTTGAACAAACCCCGATCGTAATTGGGTCGACCCAAGGTCAAAAGGTCTGGCATTTTCGGTAACCCGTTTTGGCTGTAGGAGGTCAATATTTCGGTCAGTTGTTCGTGTTTTTCCATCTGCATCTAGGTTTGTTAACCAATTAATCAATCAATCAATAAATTAATTATTCGTTCATTAAATCAATCAATCATTCAACCAATTATTAGATCAAACATTCAATCAGTCAATCGTCCATCGGACCAATTTCTCAAAAAACTTCAACGATGGTAACAAATAATGTGGCTTATTAAACTAACGAACGACAGTTCTTTTAAAAATATTTCAACTACTTATTAGGAGTACAATTTCCAATTTAAGACGAATTAATAAAATCCAAATAAAGTAGAGAGCTATAACAATAAATATTTTTAATTTATCAAAGTAACAAAAATCGTGTCGAGTGGTCTGAAATAAAGGATCAGACTGGTTATCATCGTTAACTACAAACAAACAATTATTCATTTGTCTTGCGCGGGTAAAAGAAGAAAATTCACATGAAAATTGTAATTTACGTCACGTTAGTTTTTTTTAATTATTCATTTCTTCATTCATTCATTCATTCGTTCGTTCGTTTGTCCATTCATTCATTCATTCATTCATTCATTCATTCATTCATTCATTCATTCATTCATTCATTCATTCATTAAATTCTAGCGCGTATTTTTTATCTTACGAATCGAAAAAAATTACTTTTATACCTCCAAAAAATTTCCAAACGTAGTAACAAATAACCTAAAAGAATTCTAAAAATAGTAACAATTAGCCTAGATAATTTTTATAAAAAAAATAGTTGACCTACTTTCGTGAATGATCCAAATAGTGAGTGAAGTTTGCTCTTGGATTTGAACCTGAGAGAATCGTGATTGGAGTTGATGGAGGCATCTTGAGATCTAATATCTTCCATTGAAGACATGCTTTTTTTCGGCTGTCTGGTCAGCTGATTTGTTTATTTGTTTTTTATTTGTTTATTTTTCATTTAGGGGTTTGTTCTTTCGTTCATTCGTTCGTTCGTTCGTTCATTCATTCATTCAGTCAGTCTTACCGAATTCATTCTCTTGCCTTGTTCAACCATTGAAGTTGTCTGATGGATGGGTGTCTTTGTAGGACTTTTTTCTTTAACTGATTCAATCAACCATTCATTCAATTAACTAATTTTTTGATAGTTTATCAATCAATCAATTAATCAATCAATCAACCAATCAATCAATCAACCTGCGAACCAATCAAACCTTTTATCATAAGTACACTATTAGCCAGTAGATATATATCAGATGACAGTGGTAGCGGTGTCTTTGAAGAGTCCAAGAAGACGTCAACTTTATCCAACGTCAACCCGCGCTTCGTTATCGAGTTTAGGATTGCTTGTCTAGTAATGAGTGTGTGTGCGTGTGTGTCTGTGTGCGTGTGTGTCTGTGTGCGTGTGTGTGTATGTGTACGTGTTGTGTGTGTGTGTGATGGCTGTTTTAATATGGTAGCTAGCACAATTACTAACTCGAGTTTCTGACCGAAAAACGCGGCAATAAGTTCACCATCGTCTTCCGGGGAATATTTTAACGTGAAAAATTCAGAAGGTGCCGAAAACTGAAAAGACATTAAAAAGTTTCAGAATTGAAATGACATTAAAAAAATGACATCAATTTTTCATTTGCAAATTCTTTAAACATTACATTATAATTGGATGATATTGATGCCGTCAAAAATAAAAACGCCAGATATTTCCTAAGAGTTTAACAGGATAAGTTCATTTAGAATGTAAATAACTTTCTTTAATATACATTCACACGCAAACCATTTACAATTTAATGTTCATTACACTAACACGCACGTTGTTAATGTAATAAATTGTAGTATACGCACAGGCCAACCAACAGCAATTACTCAGATAACATCAACACTGACATCAATCATACCATTCAATACGCACCTTTTTAAGCAGAGCCATCTGTTTTTTAGAGCTTAATGTTGAGTACATAGAGCCAAACATATGCTTATTCTTCGAGAAGTCTGGCGACACTAATCCATCCTTGAAGCTCTTCCTCTTTGTAAATGAATTAAAAAAGTCGCAAGGGGATCTCAAATTGGCGGAGAGAGACGTGGAAGACGGTGACTGCACTTGTTTGCTCTCTTCTAGATCAAATTTGTGGTCTAGACATGAGGATATAGATGATAATCGTAATTTTCTTCTGTCTAGACTCAAATTTCTTTTTGTAACGCTGGCGTTGTTCGTCTTCGTTGATGCTGAATTGATGCACGGTGAGTCTGGTTGCTCTTTTGGACATTCTAGTTCGTTTGTACTGATGTTTAAGTTACTCAAGTTCAAATTTGAAGGAATGTTTTTTGGTGTTAAATTTGAAGTTGCGGTATTTACTTTCAACAAATTGCTAGCAGAAGCGCTAGAATTGCTAATTTTAGCGGCAACCCTTTGTTTAAAACTCGACGGTTTAGATGTTGCTGGGGAATTTTCGTTCAAAGTTTGATCGGCTGATGAGGATTTCATTGATTTTCCAGTCGGAGGTCGCGGGGATCGAGACCTTGGTGGTAGTCCCTTTGGGGGCAGTTTGGATGTCCAGTCTGAGTAGTTTGAGCTGGAATCAGATGAGGTGCACCCGTTAGAAATGACCCTGTTTAGCATGGGATCTGTCAGACTCCTCGTTGACTCCTATTGGTCGATCGGAAATATTGGTTGGAGGTTAAAATTACTGCTTCCAGTTATGATGCATCGGTATATCGCAGGTGAGTGGTTATTATTATTGTTATCATTGTTGCCCTTGATGAACCACAAAAATAACAATAATGACATCAACAACAACAGCATCATAAAGAACAACATCAACAACATTGACAACATTATAAACAACAACAGCATCAATGTTGACAACAATAATGACACTAACTCACATTATTTTTTCCTCTTTTAAGTTTAACGGCTTTTTTTCTGTGAAGTCTTGGATTGCTGAAACGAAACACGAGGAATCAGTTCTCAACGTATGCAAAAAATTATTTTGTCGTTTTATTATTCAGGAAAAACTATAACTGACAAGCGAGCTATAAAAATGAAGATTCAAGCGAAGTCGAAGAATGAAGAAAATATAAAAAATTAGAGAGAAGGAGAGAGATTGAGAGAGAGAGAAAAAAAGATTGAGAGAGAAAATGAGAAAATACTGGTAAACAATTGATTAATATTGGTAGTAGATACATTATTAAGGACTGAAACTAAAGTAAAAAAATGAAATACTCAAGAGAAGATGTAAAAATAAAAATGTAGAGAGAGAGTGAGAGAAAGAGAGAGAGAGAGAGAGAGAGAGGGAGGGAGAAGACGGAAAAAGAGGGAGAGAGAGTAGACAGAGAAAGAGAAAGAGAGAGTAGATATTAACAAATACAAAATACTAACAAATCATTATTGAGTAGCGTATCTTGTGTCAGCGGCTCACTCGATTCCGACTGCTCGCCATCGCTGAATGATGATTGGTGGTTGACAATCGACACGTTACCGAACTTCCCTTCAAGAATTATTTGAATATGTACTAGTTTGTTTGTGTGTGTGTGTGTGTGTATGTGTGTGTGCGTGTGTGTGCGTGTGTGTGTGTGTGTGTGCTGCTGTAGGCAGTAGTTGCCGTTGTATAGAAACTACTCACCGGTATAACTGTTACAACAGTTCTCTTCGGACATAATCAACAAAAATATGAATACTAGAATTAAATAACTAATTAATTGATTAATTATATTTATATTATTATTAATCAACTATATCTGTATTATTATTTTATTAATGCTAATTAAATTTTTATTTCAATTATTACAAATTTATTCGGAAAAAAATACTCCTAAAATCTACCAATGTGTAAACTCATCAACAACAAATTAACAGGATATAAAAAGATATGAGCTGTCGTCTTAATCTTATTCCTATATATATATATATATATATATATATATATATATATATATATATATTAGAGAGAGAGAGGGAGAGAGAGAGAGAAAACAAGACATATTATATATATATATATATATATATATATAATAATGATAATAACTATAATAACACATATTATGGTAATTGTTCACAGACGTTCATCTTGTATTAACAACAACGACAATTAAATTGTTCTGTCAATTATTCCTACAACTAAATACACATCAATAAAATGAACCTTTTTATATTTTGTATGTATGTGTGTGTGTGTATGAATGTGTGTGTGTGAATGTGTTTGTGTGTGTGTGTGAATGTGTGTGTGTGTTGTGTGTGGTGTCTTTTTTGTGTAATGTGGGTGCTTCGTATACACATCTGCGTAAATAAGTAAAATGTGAAATATAAAACAACTGAAAGAGTAGCTGGTTAAAGAATATCTAGAAAGCGACTCCCATGGACAGACAGCTTTCAGTTGAACAGTGGAATTTATTTCCTAATTCGCTTTTGAAATCAAATCCATTTTGACTTAACCGTTAACTATCACATACGTGTATATGATACATGACTTTACTCTCCTGTAATTCAATGGTAACATTTTAAATGAATTAAAACTTAAGTTCACATTTAAATAAATAATATTTATTTGAAACGTGTAATTTCATTTCTCTCTAAATTATTTCCTAATTAACGTTTTCACTATTTTTGACCACAAAATCCGTGAAATAAAACATGCATTTACGTTTAGGAATTCGATTTTTGTTATTTTCAGCCGTTTTTGTGGTTTTTTTCAGCAAAGGTATGCAATGATATTGATTTTTTTGGTGATTTCTGGTTTTTCTTTTTAATAAATATTATAATAAGTTGATGAAATAACTGCTAAATTAAATTTTAATTAAAAATTCACTTTTTCAAATTAGAGCTTCTTAAATTTGTTTTTTTTAAAAACGTTTTATGCTCCAAACAGAAAGATTTTTATTTTGTTTTAATTTTATTTTATAGATTTTTATTTTTAGTTTATTTTCTTGTTGAAATATGATTTATTATTTTATAATCCTCCATTTTATAAATTGTTAAAATTTTTTCTATTTGATAATCTAATCCCTAATTTTTGTGACCAATTTTTTCAGGACTAAGCGATGAAACAGAAGTTAATTCATCATCCGATATTGATGGTACGTAGAGGGCTAGAGGGCCATTAACTTACTTTACAATTTTTACATAAATTATGATAATTAAATATTTTTTATGATAAATCATTATAATTATATATATCATACTTCTAGACATTTTGATTTTTAAGAAATATATAAGAAATATAAATCAAATTAAATTATTAAAAACTTTTAAAAATCAAAATGTCTAGAAGTATGATATCAATCAATTGATTGATTGATTGATTGATTGATTGATTGATTGATTGGTTGGTTGGTTGGTTGGTTGGTTGGTTGGTTGGTTGGTTGGTTGGTTGGTTGGTTGGTTGGTTGGTTGGTTGGTTGGTTGGTTGGTTGGTTGATTGATTGATTGATTGATTGATTGATTGATTGATTGATATCATACTTCTAGACATTTTGATTTTTAAAAGTTTTTAATAATTTAATTTGATTTATATTTCTTATATAAACTAATATTTGGTCTAATTTATTGTTCTTGTATAATATGTTATTATTATAATATATAATAAAATAATATATATTATATTATTTTATTATTTATTATATTATATATTACATATTATTATAAACAAATATAACCTAATTTATTAATTACTTATTTTTTTATTCCATTTAAATATTATTTTAATTATATTTCATTATATATTATATTATATATTACATATTATTATAAACAAATATAACCTAATTTATCAATTATATATTTTTTTATTCCATTTAAATATTATTTTAATAATATTTCATGGCAAAAAAATTTGGTAAAGATCCTTTGCAGAAAGTAAGGGATAGTTATTTAAGGAGGAGAGCCCTTTTAAACCAGCTTAATTACGATGGTAATGATGAAGCTAAAGGTTCTTATAAGCATTTATTTATATACATATTGCATGCTCGTATTAGGTAAGGTTCTAGTTTTCCATGCTCGCCTAATTCAAGTAGGATTAGTGTTAAGGTTTGTTAATATTTTGGATATGATTGTTTATTTAGAGTTGATATTTGTGACTATTAATTTGGTTAATTTAATTTAATTTTGTCCTAATTCTGACATTATTTTTAAAAAGCATGTGATTAGTGCTAAGAGTATGAATTACCTAATTATTTTTCATTTATTATATTTTGGTTATTATTTAATTATTAAGTTATTAAATTATGTAATCCATATCAACTATAGTCAAGTTTTTCTTATTGCATGATAAAATGTTCATTAACAATTAAATTTTGTTGTAATTTTTATTGTTTATTTATTTAATTAATGTAGTTAATTGGTTAATTAGGTAATAAACTAATAACTTAATTAATTAATCATTTGACAGTTTTTTATTGTTTATTTAGCAAAAAAACATTTGAATATATATTTTATTTAATATTTCTGGTTGTCTAGTCTTGCATGTTAGCAAAAGTTTTTCACTTTATTTTAGTCAATTTATAGGTTTAGTACAAAAATTTCACTGTCGATACCCTTTTCTCTATCTTATTTTTCAAAATCTATACTTTAGTTTTACATTCATTCACTAATCATTCATTCATTCATTTATTAATACATTCATTCATTCACTAATTATTCATTCACTAATCTTCATTCATTCATTCATTCAATAAAGATAGATAATTTTACAAAGCATAATTATTTTTTCTTCGTTACATGCATGGATATTTTGAAGAATTTTTTTTAGTGTTTTTGATATATTTTAAAATTACTCGTTTGTTTCTTGCACATATTGTTAGCATTACGTCGTCGTCACCATCATTCTTTGTTTGAAAGTATTTTTTAAAAACGCTTATTACACTAAACTCACCGAACTAATTAAATTTAAAACACGGTAGTACTTCATTTTAGTTTCATTGCTTTGTTTGATACTGTGTGTTTTACTTTTTGTTCTATATGGATGGATCATCTTTATAACTTAACATTAGCACTTTGCTGATGGCGTTATTAAATGTCTTCAAAATGAAAGTAGATAGATAGAGCGAGATGCACTGTAAAGAGGCAAGAGATGTGATAGCCGTATATTGTAGTCTGTTAGCTTAACATTCTGGCGTTCATCGTTTAATTAACGTACCTCTAATTTATGTCTTAACAAATGGCAAGTTTCTAACACTGTATATAAATCTACATACTATTCAACTTCATCGTCGTCGTCGTTGTCATCACTAACACCATCTATAATGATTGTAATCATCATCATCATGATTTACTCCAGAAGATGATGACGATGATGAGGATGGTAGTCACGATAATGAAGGTGATGATGATGGTGACAATGGTGAAGAAGACGAAGGTGATAATGATGATAGAAGCATTCCTACCACTCCAAATGTACATACTGCTACTACCGATTCTACTACCACCACTACTACTACTACTACTGCTACTACTACTACTACTACTGCTACTACTATTACTAATAATAATGATGACAATGATGATAAAGAAGATGAAAGTGTTGAAAGAAATAAAAAGCATAAAAAAGACGTTGATGATGATAATACCAATGGTAACATTGGTGGCTACTCATATGATGATGACGATGATAGAGTCACATCTTCATCATCATCATCATCACGATCATCATCATTCATGTATGGTGGTGATGGTGGTGATGATGATGATGGGGTTGATGATGTTGAACCAGTAGCAAGACAATCTGCTGTTAGCACGTGGGATAAAATTAGAATGAAATTAATGAAGCGGCAAAAAGGTGCCAGTAAAAATCAAGAAGCTACTACTACTACTGCTACTACTACTACTACTACTACTACTACTGCTACTACTACTACTACTAGAACTGCAACAAAATCTACTACTTCTACTGCTATTACTACTCCTGTTATTACTACAACAACTAAATTTACGGCTATCACTACTACTACTGTTAGTCGCACTACTACTACTACTGCTACTACTACTACTACTACTGCTGCTACTTCTTCTTCTACTACTACTACTACTATTACAATTACTACTACTACCACTGTTGATATTGATGAGGATGATGATACTGATGGTGGGGTTGTGGAATCCAGCAATAATGCAGGAGAAGATGATGACGTCATTATTAAGAAGAAAAAATCACAACAGGAAGACGATAATGAAAGAAATAAAGACATCAACATGGACAAAAAAGTTGTTGTGGAGGCCGGCCTTAACGCTAACAGTAACAACAACAACCTAGAGGATGTAGACAGTGACGTTAACACAAATAACAACAACAAAGATGGCGGAGAAGATGATCTAAATGATGATGATGATGATGAAGAGGAGAATAATGAGGATGATGAAGATGATGATGCATTGGATGAAGACAGCAGCAGCAGCAACAACACGCACAAATCGTCATCACAGCAGTTGGAAGTTGTAGAAGGTTTATGAAGATCTCATTGTTTTTGTTTATTGTTTTGACCAAAGATACAATAAAGTTCTTTGTTCTTTGGTAATTATATGTAAACTTTATTGTGTGTTCTTCTAAACTTCTGCGAGTTTAAACGAAGAATAAATTATATTATTATTATTATTATTATTATTACGGAAATTTATATCCAGCGCTTTTTTATTGTTGAATCTCAAAAGCGCTACTAAATCATATATATATATGCATATTTTTTCTAATTTATGTAGTATTATATTCTTTTATATGTATGTTGTATCATTAGATAAGTATGTTTTCTCAATGCTATTACATTTCAATTGTTCATCTGGTCGGGAGTAATTTAGTGTAGTGTTAAAACGTTATTTACTATGTTTATTCTCTTTATCTTTGCAGAGTCCAGAGATATTGATGTTGGTGTGAAAGAGCTGGAGGTCACAACTCAATCCTTGCTGCAACAACAGCAACAACAGCAGCAGCAGCAGCAACAACCAGCAGTTGTTCAGCAGCCAGTGGTTCAACCGCAGCAGCAAGCTTCATCAGTTAAAGAAGAGCAATTCTCCACACAACGACAACAGGATGAATCTTCTATCCAACAACAACAACAGCAACCAACTGAAGTCGAACAACCTCTAGCAACAAAAGAACAAGAAAAAGTTGCAATTCAACAACCAACACCAACAGTGCAACAACAGCCAACAGAACAAGAAACCGGTGAAAAGCAGTCAGCAACACAACCGCCGCCACAACTACATCAACAAAGTGAACAGTTTGTTCAACCTCTGAAAGAACAACAACCTATTACTTCAACTAAGCAGGAGGGACCTACAAATGTCAATCAACCACAGCAACCGTCTCAGCAACCACCTCAGCAACCACCACAACAGCCACCTCAGCAACCACCTCAGCAACCACCTCAGCAACCGCCTCAGCAACCACCACAGCAACCGCCTCAGCAACCGCCTCAGCAACCAAAACAGCAGCAACCACCACAGCAACCACCTCAGCAACCGCTTCAGCAACCGCCACAGCAACCACCTCAGCAACCACCTCAGCAACCGCCTCAGCAACCGCCACAGCAACCACCTCAGCAACCACCTCAGCAACCACCTCAGCAACCACCTCAGCAACCACCACAGCAGCAACCACCTCAGCAACCACCTCAGCAACCACCACAGCAACCACCTCAGCAACCACCACAGCAACCGCCTCAGCAACCACCACAGCAGCAACCACCTCAGCAACCACCTCAGCAACCACCTCAGCAACCACCTCAGCAACCACCACAGCAGCAATCACCTCAGCAACCGTCTCAGCAACCACCTCAGCAACCGCCTCAACAACCACTACAGCAACCCCCTCAGCAACCGCCACAGCAACCGCCTCAACAACCACCACAGCAACCGCCACAGCAGCAACCACCACAGCAACCACCACAACAACCGCCTCAGCAACCGCCTCAACAACCGCCACAGCAACCACTACAGCAGCAACCGCCACAGCAGCAACCACAAACACAACAGATTGAAATCAAAGGTGAGACCCAACAAGAATCCTCACAAAAGATTGATGAGACAGTTAGACAAGATAATAAACAGAAGGAGAAAGAAGAAGATAAACGGAATGATGAGCCGGAAGATAAGCTGGGATTTAAAAAAGAGTCTCAGCTGGCAACTGGTGATGGAAAAACAGCTGATACTATACTGGAAGAGAAACAACATCCGCAACAACAACCACATGAAGACAAACAACAACTAGATGAAGACAAACAACAACAGCATCAAAACATGAAATCATCGACCACCCCAAATGATGATGCTGTTTTTGATGATGAGAAACATCCAGATTCGTCATTGCCAGCCTCGTCGCCGCCATCACCATCATCGTCATCGTCATCACATATAGCGAGAGATACTGTTGATGAAGACACAGCAGCTACGACAACTGCCACTGAATCACATTCTGATGACTTGGATATTGTTGATGATGGCGTCATTCCAAACAACAACAACAACATTGATGACGTCAACAATAACATCCATGATACTAACAATGACGTCAATGAAAATGCTGATGGCGGTTATGGCGATGATTTAAAAATTGAGGAAAAACATAGAGAGCCAGATTCGGAGAAGAGAGAGATTGATGATGACGTTAAAGAGAGCTATATTTATGGTGATACTGGTGATGATTTTCCTAGAGATGATATTAACATAGAACCTAGTATAGATCAGATTAAAATGAACAATGCTAATAATAACATTAAGAATATTGATGCTGATAGTGGCGATCCTGATGATGATGTAAATGTTGATGGTGGCGACGAAGACCATGATGATGGTGGTGGTGATGGTGATAAAGTGTTGATGGGAAAAGTTGAAGACGAAAAGAGTTACCCATATATCGAGGGTTTGGTTAATTTCATGAAAAGGTTCAACAAAAGGTTGGACAATGACATCAGTAGTTTTATGTTTCAGGTTTGTTTGTGTGTGTTTGTGTGTGTGTGTGTTTGTATGTTTTTGTTTGTGTGTGTGTTTGTATGTTTTTGTGTGTGTGTGTATGTGTTTTTGAACGTTTGTATGAATTTTTTATTTTGAATTTATTTATTTTAACTTTTTCAAATTCTTTCCACAGATGCCCCAGGGCTTTTTGAAATTTATAACCATTCTTCCATTCCATCCGACGAATTCATTTCTGGTCTTCTGCCTCTTGCTCTTTGTCGGTCTGTTTATATTCATCTGGCAGGGCTGTGCTGTAAGTTGACGATTGGCTGGCTAGTTGGTTGATTGATTTATTGATTGATTGATTGGTTGATTAATTGATTGGTTGGATGATTGAATGGTTGATTAGTTGGTTGGCTGGCTGGTTGGCTAGTAGGTTTTGGCTGGTTGGCTGACTGACTGACTGATTGATTAATTTTTTGATTGATTGATTGATTGATTGATTGATTGATTGATTGATTGATTGATTGATTGATTGATTGATTGATTGATTGATTGATTGATTGAATGATTGATTGAATGATTGATTGATTGAATGATTGATTGTTTGAATGAATGAATGTATGAATGAATGAATGAATTATTGATTGATTGATCGTTCCCTCAATTTTTAAATATTTTTTCTGACTCTGCTCCTTTGAAAACAAAA
>NW_008704785.1:818293-838969 GCF_000326865.2 Helobdella robusta
ATATATATATATATATATATATATATATATATATATATATATATATATATATATAAATTACTAAACAGCTGAAGTCATGTCTTCCAGAGCTAATCAATCATTAAAAGATCAGGTTATCATCATCATCATCACCACCGTCGCCATCATCATCATAACTTTCGTTATTGTTATTATTATTATTTTCATTATTATTATTATTATTATTATTATTATTATTACGTCATAATTCAGTTGGATGAATTGAATCAGAGGATATCATTGGATAAGAAAGCGCTGGAAATTGATGAGAAGGAGATGGAAATTTGTGAGGTTGTATCAAATTTGAAAGACGGATGGAGGGATGGAAGAATGGATGGATGGTTGGATGGATGGATGAATGAATGAATAAAAAAGTGCGAATGAGTTAATATATCATTACTCTTTTTTTCTTAAGGAAAAGATAAAAGAATTAAAAGAAGATTTAAACGATTTGGTGGAGCAGAGAAAAAGCATAGATAAAGAAACCAAGAAATTGAAGCAACAAGTTACCAAAGATAGATCATCTGTGAGAAAATAATATGTACTCATTATCGTTATTCTATTATACCTACCTTTATTAAGGAATCAATTGATTGGTTGCCTGGTCGGTTGGCTGTCTGACTGGCTGGCTGGCTGATTGATCAATTGATTGATTGATTGATTGATCAATTGATTGGTTGATTGATCAATTGATTGATTGAGGGATCAATTGATTGATTGATTTTATAAATGATTGAATAAACGATCTATTGATCGATCGATCGATCGATCGATTGATTGGTTGATTGATTGAATGATTGATTGATTGATTGATTGATTGATTGATTGATTGATTGATTGATTGATTGATTGATTGATTGATTGATTGATTGATTGATTGATTGATTGATTGATTGATTGATTGATTGATTGATTGATTGATTGATTGATTGATTGATTGATTGATTGGTTTTATGAATGAATGAATGATTGAGTAAGTGATGATTGGTTGGTTGGTTGGTTGGTTGATCGATTGATTGATATTTAATTTTTAAACTTTCTCCTCGTCCAATCAGCTTTCAAGTATGGAGAAGAGATTAAAAGAAGCTTTTGACAAATTTGAAAAGGTGATTATTATTATTATCATAATTGTTATTATTTATTATTATTATTATTATTAATTATAAGGTATCCAGTGAAGAGAGGAAGAAATTAGATGAGGTGGAGGAATTAAACCTGAAACTGGCACAACATTCGTCGAATGCACAATTCAAATCCGATCAACTGGACAATGTTATTCCTACATTCTATCTATTCATCTTGTTTAATTATTATTCTCTCATCTTATCATTCATCCAATAGTTTGTTCAATCGTTCATCAGTTTGTTATTCGTTCGTTCGTTCGTTCGTTCATTCGTTCGTTCGTTCATTCATTCATTTATTCACTCAAGATGAAACGTGAATTGGAAGAAAGCCAAAAAAGGTAATTTTGTTATTATTATTATTATTTTTAATTGCTGAGTGAATGAAGAAATAAAGGATAAATAAACGAACCCACGAATGGATGAAGGAATGAGTGAGTGAATGGATGAATGAATGAATGAATAAATAATTAAATG
Source organism: Helobdella robusta (assembly GCF_000326865.2). Taxonomy (NCBI): domain Eukaryota; kingdom Metazoa; phylum Annelida; class Clitellata; order Rhynchobdellida; family Glossiphoniidae; genus Helobdella; species Helobdella robusta. The sequence goes on from NW_008704785.1 coordinate 819,910, forward strand.
GATGTATGCATAGATATGAGTTAATAAATGTGAAAACTAATTAACCAACAAATGAATAGATGAACAAATGACTGAATGAATAAATAAATGAATGAGTGAATGAATGAAATATGAAAAAACTTTCCCCAAAGATTAAAAGAATACTCTAGCGATTCAACATTGTCGACGGTTGAGCAGAGCTCATTGAAAGATGAATTCAAACAGCTGTGTACTGATTTAAAAGTTGGTCCTGTTGTTTCGGAAGAAGCTCGACACAAATTTTGCAATACGATACGATACAATACGATACGATACATTACGATGCATTACGATACGATGCATTACGATACGATAATTATTGTTCACTTATTCCTATTACTTAGTAGAGGCAGTGGAAACAGCATCGGCAGTATTGTTAATGTTTTTATCAGCTTGAATACTCCTATCCAGCTTATTACTACTATATTATCTTAATGTTACGATCACGTGTTTCATACTCCTTTATATTCATGGCTCTATTATTTAGTCTCATTATTTTTATTTCATTTTATTTGTTTAATTTTTTTTCATTTGTTATCTTTCACAGGCAACGGAGAATGTTTTAAACAATTTGGAAGTTTTCAAAAGAGCCAAGAACGAGAAAAGATTTAAACTAAAATCTGACCCTAAGAGCAAAGAGGGTGGGGTCGTCTATCATTTAAGGAATTTCATCAGCCAATCAGAAGTAGGTTTTTGAATGTTCAAATTTCATCAGCTATTGGAGGGTGAGTTGTGAAATTTCATTAGCCAATCATAAGTTAATTTGCAACTTTTTATTAGCCAATCAGAAATAAATTTTAATGGTCAATCAATTAATCAATTAAGTAAGTCGGTAATTAATTAGTTAATACTTTATAATTAATTAATTAATTTTTTATTAAATTAACAAATGTAATTATATTTTAATTGTTTTTTTTTTGCATTCTCCAGCGTTCCAGCCTGCATGATAGTTTGAAGGAAAGGTTTAGGCTGATGAAAAGCGAACTGGCATCTGTCTTGGATACTAACATACAAACTAAAAGTAAAATGATATTGATAATGATATTATTAGTCGTAAAGTAGTAGTAGTAGTAGCAGTAGTAGTTGTAGTAGTAGTAGTAGTAGTAGTAATAGTAGTAGTAGTACTAGTAGTAGTAGCAGTGGTAATAGTATTTTAACAATTCATTCAGCTAGCTAATCATATTCAATCAACTGATCATTCTACCAACCAACCACAAACCAGCTTTGGTCTCAGAACTGATAACAAAGACAGCAAAATTGAATGAAGAAAACAAAGAACTGATAGAGAGATGCACCGCAGAATCGAAAATGAGTGACGCACTCAGTTCATTTTACAAAGATCTCCAAACGAAATACAATAAGTTTGTTTGCCTTCATATTTCTTTGCCTTTATATTTTTCATTCGTTTATTTATTGGTACAGTTTGTTATTTATTCATTCATTCGTTCATTCAATTATTTATTCATTCATATGTCTATCTATTCATCCATTCATTCTTTCAATTAATTGTCACTGAAATTAGATTGATATCAAGCAGACCACCGGAGAGTGAAGCTAATAATGGTGCCAACACTACAAGGTTCCAACAAATTTCTGCGTATAAGTTAGTAGCATTTATTTAATCTCGTTTGCTTATTTTTAGTTTATGTTTGTATTGTTATTATTGTTTTTGTATAGTGATTATTTTTATTATTGTTGTTGTTGTCGCTATTCTTTCATTAGAAATCAGTTGGAAGAGCTTAAGAAAGAGATGAGAATGTTAAATGACGTCCAACAAACTGAGGTTAGTTGGATTGCCGGCTGGCTGGTTAGTTGGCTGGTTAGTTTGTCGGTTGATTGTTTGATTGGTTAGTTGGATGGTTATTTGATTGGTTGGTTGGCTGGTTGGTTGATTTTTTAATGAAATTTCGTTAATTACTTATCAATTTACTTTGATCTTCGCCCTCAGATGACCAAAATCGATCAGAAATGTAACGACCATTATGTTAGTCAATGCTTCTTAAATAATCGACCAATTATGCTTAATTATTGATAATCAATTACAATATTGTTTTATTTTATTATCTGTCATTGTTATACTACATAATACAATACGAGACGAAACGATTCAGTGCTTACGATACCCCAAAGTACCTTTAATATTATCCAATCATCCAGATACTATCATCGAAGCTGGAGAGAGAGGCCATTAGCTATAAAACAGAAGCTGACGAGCTGAGATACAAGTTTGGATATATTTAATTGTGTGTCGATGTGTGCGTGTGTATATATGTGTGTGTGCGCGTATGTATGTACGCGTGTGTATGAGTATGTGAGTGTGTGTGAAAATGATGACGATGAGACGACAATGAATATTTTTTATTCAGAATGGCGTTTTTAGCAAAAAGGGTTGAGCAGATCGAGGAGGACATGACTGGTTGGAGCCGTTTTTAAATTTATTATTATTATTTTCATTTTTTTATAATTTATCTGCCAAATTATTTCTTCTTGCATAATTTATAAAACTAATGAACTCTTGAGCAGAAAGCAAGTCGGAAGTTTCGATGGGCAGGTTTGTAATCTTTTTCCAAAAATAAATTTTAATTTTAGTGAGTGAGAAATTGTAGAATCTTAAAATTTATATTAATAACAAAATTATAGCCTGATAAATGTTTATAATTTAACTTTTTGATCGAAATGCAGTGAAGCTCTGGACAGAAGCAGAAGGCCTCCGGGACCTGCCCAGTTTCCACCGCATCCGTTTCCTCTGCCCCCTCCTCTCCCTCCTCATCTTCTCATGGAATTTGCCCGTCTACAGCGCGAGAGGCAAGAATCCGGTTCAAGGTTCGATCCGGGTCAGGTGAGGTCAGATCAGGGTCAAGGTTACGAGGCTGGCCTGAGAAGAGATCCTAATCAGAGTAGTAGATCTTCTCTCAATGACGGCGCGGCTGCTCCTCACGACAAACTGGATTCTGGGGACAGCGGAGGAAAAGTTTTTGTGCCGAAGTCTGGTTCTCAACCGGGTCTTCAACACGGTTATACTTCGCCACCCATGTCGCTACTGCAACAGAATAGACTCAATCAACAGTCCCCCTATCAACCGTATCCTGTACAACAACAGCAGCAGCAGCAGCAATTTCAACAGCAGCAGCAGCAGTTGAAGCAGCAGCCACCAACACAGCAACAACTGCATCAGTTAGCTGCATCTGAGAACAGGCATACTCCAGCACAACATCTCAACAACCAGCCACCTCCAACGATCAACAACAATCCTCCATACGTAAGAACTTCTCAAACAAACCTCAAGCTGGCAAATGCAGATCCCGGTGTTGTTATGACACCCCCACCAGCATCTCAACGGGGTATGTTGGGGCCTTCCTCTGGCCCACTCAACTCATCTACCCCGGCTAAAAATGGTTCCGGTAACGCATCGTTCTCTAGTTCGTTTAGGGAAAATTATCCCTAAAAAATATTGTGTTTGCTTGTTTGTGTGTGTTTGATTGTGTGTATGTAGAATGTTAGTGTTAATTTGATGTAGGATATTTATTTAACGTGTACATTACGGTTGATTACACTGTCGGCATTAAAAAAAAAGAAAAAAATTGATGGGATTAGGAATTTTCGTCAACGAATATTATTACCTTACTTCACTCAAATTAATTGCTCTATATTATATTTCATTAATTCCTACGTAATTTCCCCTTCATCTTTCCTTGTCAAACAGATAGTAAGATGCTTAAACACTTATGGTCCTTGAGCAGTATGGACAACAACAACAACACATGTTTAGACGGCATTTTCCCCGAGATCGGGGGTTGCCGTTTGGCTACCTATGATGAAACCGAAATACCCCTCGACGACGTCCACATCTGTCACTCGCCTCAGTATCACGCAACCCCGCTTTCACCCTGTCCTTCTCCACCTGCTCTCTCCATTCCAATCGCGGACGACCCCTTCCTACCACTCCTTCAACCTCGAACTCCAACGCTCGCCTAATCCCGACCCTTTCATCCCTTCCCAACACATGTCCATACCACCGCAATCTCGATCTCCTTATAAATGTCACAATGTTCTCATTCAGTCCCATCATTGACATCAGCTCTGTACTACTCCTCCTATCCTTTACTTTAACCCCACACATCATCCTCACCATAGCTCTTTCAGCCCTCTGCAGTACACTTTCCTCCTCTCTCCTCAACACCCAAGTTTCACCACCATATACCATCGCTGCTCTCACACATGCTTTATATACCCTCCCTTTCATCTTCACTGACCATTTCTTCCCACACAATACCCCACCCAGTTCCCTAAATTTCATCCATCCCACACGAACTCTAGCCGTAACTGCGCTCAAACATCCTCCATCCGCATTCAGCTTATCTGCTTGAGCAGTATGGAATGAATTTAAATTTCATTTACGTAAATTATAATATATATATATATATATATATATATATTATAATTTATAAAATCGATAGAAATTTACTATGACAAATTGAAAGATTTGAATACAAGTTGGAATTTATTACTTATTGTCAAAAATTCGGTCTTCTACCAGCATTATATATCATTATATATTTCATTTTATTTATATATATATGTATATATAAATATATATATATAGTTAAAATGGTAACCATCAACCTTAAAGATTGTTTAAAGTATTAAATTATAATATATAATAGAGAACATTGTTGAATTACGATGATGATGAAACATTGTGGAATATTTTGTTATTCAACTGATTTTTATTATAATCCGACACACTGCTTTTCGGTTTTGTGGTCATTTTTGTAAATTCAATATTGTCTAAGTTTCTTTCTCTTTCTCTCTGTCTTTCTCTCTCACTCTCTTTCTCTGTCTTTCTCACTCTCTCTTTCCGGGAATTGTCTCATATTGATGGTGAAATAGTTATCTATGAAAGAAAGGTGTATCTAATGTACCATTTTCAGTTTTCATACACAATTTATATCATGATATTAAAATACGAAAAGAAATTAATAAATAAATATATTATTAATATAACTAAGAAATGAACGAGACAAGGCAAATTCATTTATCTGAGTGTTATAGCCTAATATTCTAAGGTACATATATATAGAATATAACATGTTAAAATAAATATACGTGTATACATATATATATATAAATAGATTAATGATAAAAATTATGTTAAAATATGTTATAATTTTTAACATATATATATAGAATATGTACTTTATATATGTATATGTCTAAGTTAGTATCTATATTATGGATTAGACTTAACAACTGTTATATTGTGGAATGTTATATTTTCTTTGGACAATGTTTACAATCGAAAGGGTTGTGCAATCTTGAAGTTTACTGTATATAATAATCAAATCAAACGTATCTAATGTAAATTTAGACAAAATAAAAATGGCGTCATATTCGAATGATGTTGTTGAATCGTCTAACCTAAAAGCAGATGCTTCTTGTTTTGAAAGTAGGTCTCAATTTTTCACTGATACGTCGTTATTGTCGTCGATAAATGAGGAAATGTCATATCAGACAGCTGTTGATTCGAAATCAAGTGAAGAAAAAACGAACTCAAATTTGCAGAAATCGTCTGAAAAATCATCAAAAGGTTTTCAAGGTAAAGGTTATTATAACAGGAACTCTCACAACAATCGTCACCGGCTTAACAACACTAATGTTATGGTAAAAGGTGCCCCCACTAAAAACAGGGATGGTGTTAGGTGGGGTCATCAGGATAACGGTATCTTCAAAGAAAATGGTGGTTTGACAGCAAACATCAAAAAGCAAAATGGCCGATTTCCTCCTCGATTCAACAACGCAAATGCAGTAAACAGAAATATATATTCAGCAGATTCAAACTCTAGGCCTAGCAATTCTACTAATTGGAGGTCAAAACCTGATTTAGAATCTGTCCCCAGAGATGAAGATAACTTGAATGTAATTGATCAAGATCGTTTTGATGTTGCTGATATAAAAATTGTTACTTCAAATAATAATGCCAATGATAACAGCGATGGTACTTTTAACAAAAGCTCAAGTTCTGCCGCTAACAAAGGTACAACTAATTGGAAAAATTATCCAACCAAACGAGAGTATATAAATGGAAATGTTAGAAATTACAGAATTAATTCTCATTTCAATAGCCAACAATCTAGTAATCAAAACAACAAGATCATTGATAAAAGTATTAATGCTTATAATAACAATAATTATATAAAAGATGAAAATACTTTAAATTCCAATTCTCGTAAGTCTGATTTGACAGCAGTTGATGTTGCTAACTTAACAAACGATGTAGCCACTAACTTACATGCGAATCAAAAAGAGAATAGTTTGTTTGGGGCAAGACCGAAACAATACAAAGGTAGTAAATATAACAAAAACATGAGCATGGCTAACAGCAACAACTTGATTAGTAACAATTACAACAACAAAACCAATAGTGGCATTAAAAGAGACAACATTAACATCAAAAACGATGATAATAGTATTAACTTTCCGTTTAGAAAAGTTATTGACAATGAAAATTGGGATGAACTTGGTGGGGATTTTAACAAAGTTGATGATAACAATCTTTCTAGAAGTAATAAAAAAATTGTTGATGAAGATGATGATGAAGATGATGATTTAAAATCTTTACCCAGAGATAAATCTTTAAACATAATCAAAAGGCCAAATGATGAAAGCCAAAGAGGTGTATTTTTTTATTAAATTTTATCTTTAGTTGGTTACAACTTACTCTTGAATAACTATTTAAGTTTGAATTTTTTTTTTGTCATCATAAATTGAACTGAAATTTGTCAAATTTTCAAACTGACTGAATGAACATATCAGTAAAACATCATCAATCATTAATTCATCAAAAAACTAAGCCTTAAAACAACCAGACCCCACCTATCTAACAACCCACACAGGCTTACTAGAACAGCAACTAACAAACGCCACGTACGAATGCATGGTCTGCTGTTCTGCAATAAGAAAGGACGTTGCCATATGGCACTGCTCAACATGCTTCCACATCTACCATCTCTACTGTATCAAGAAATGGGCAAATACGTCATGCAGTAGCAATAGTATTCAAGAAAGTAGTAGTAGTAGTGACAACGGCAGAGAGTCTGCCAGAGGGAAAAATGAGAATGATGGCAAGGCCTGGAGATGCCCGGCTTGCCAGAATTTAAATTTGGTCCTTCCTGATAAGAATTATTGTTTCTGTGGTTAGTGGTGTGGCTCACTTTGTGTGTGTATGTGTGTGTGTGTGTGCGTCAGTGTGTGTGTGTGTTAATGTGTGTGTGTGCGTGCGGCGGGGATTTTATTTTTTGTTGTGGCTTTTTGTGATTTCAAGAGAGCGATATTGGATTTTAAATTTCAGGGAAAATGATTGACCCACCGTATTCTGGCTATTTCACACCTCACACCTGTGGAGATATGTGTGGTAAGAAGAGGAATGCCATCTGCAAACATCCGTGTAATGTTCCATGTCATCCAGGTTTCAATTCGTCTTCTTTTGAAATCGTTCATTCATAAGTTACCTGTTCAGTTAATTATTTATATTTACACTCGACTGTCCATTCATTGTTTAATAATTCGTTCATCCTCTCATTCACTAGGCCCATGTCCTCCGTGCACTGCGATGGTTAACGTTGCATGTGATTGTGGCAAGATGAAAGTTAATGTCAAATGTTCTACCGCTCAAAATATCAAGTTTGTTTGTCTGTCTGTCCAACTGTCTGTCTCTGTTTGAATGTCTCTTGTCAATATCAATTTATCAATAAACATTACTTTTCTTCTAATTATTGTCTTTGATATCATGATCATTGCTATTATTATCACAAGCAGATGTCAAGATGCGTGCAATCGAGTGCTCAATTGTGGACAGCATCATTGCGGCCAATCGTGTCACAAGCCCCCTTGCCATTCGTGTCAGGTCAAGGTCGAAAGGTCGTGCCACTGCGGGCAGCTTAACAAACAAGTTCTGTGTGGAAGTTCTGAATATTTTATCAGGTGTAGTTTTTGTCTTAATTTAAAATCAAAATATATTGCGTCACAATTAGTAATAATAATTATTAATTATAATAAATAATATTTATTAATTTATTATAGTTGTAATCATCCTGTTTCTATTTTTAGCTCGTACAGTTGTGGCCAACAATGCAACAAGCTATTGGACTGTGGTAACCATAAGTGTCTGTCAATTTGCCACGATGGGCCCTGCGACACCTGCAAACTCGTCCCTACTTTAGTAACACACTGCCCTTGTGGAAAAACCCAACTTGGAGATATTAAATGTGAAAGTGGGGATTTACAGGGTAAAAGGTCACAGAGAAAGATTAAAAATAAGGAAAATGACGATGATGACGGTGCTAATGATAATGATGATAATAGTAATAACAACAGTTTGAGAACATCTTGCTTGGATCGTGTACCTTGCTGTTGGAAGAAGTGCAACAAGGAGCTGGAGTGTGGCGAGCTAGGTGAGGACGACGATGTGATGATGATTGTGATGATGGTGCTCGTTATGATGTTGTAATGATGGTGATGGTAGTTTGATGATGCTGATGATGAATGTAAGGATTGTAACTAACAAAATTTATCATGATAACTGATTGAAACGTGCAGGCAGTTTCCACAAGTGCAAGAACACTTGCCACACTGGTCCATGCCCCGACTGCCCTGAAAGTATGTCCGTAGTGTGTCGATGTCAGGCCTCTAGCAAGCTTCTAACCTGTAAGGAGTTTGTCTTGTTGAAACGTCGTTCGTTGCCGGTCAAGTGCGACAATCGTTGCGGCAGTAAGATGTCTTGTGGCAGGCATAGATGCTGTCAGAACTGCTGTGTTGATCGTGAGCATGTCTGCAACGTTATCTGTGCACGTTAGTATCTTTCTGAATTTCATTTCAGTGATGTATTTGGAGTATTTGCTGGAGAATGTAGTTTTAAAATAGTTAAAATAATTCATCTACTTTAAAAACTACGCAGACAAACTTACCTGTGGCCTGCATAAATGTGAGGAAGTGTGCCACAAAGGCAGATGTCCGACGTGCTGGAGAGCAAGTTTTGAGGAGTTGACATGCGAATGTGGTTCAGAGGTCATCTACCCTCCTGTTCCCTGTGGCACTGCGCCCCCAATCTGTGTGAAGCCGTGCGCACGAGTTCATCCCTGCACCCACCCCGTACAGCACAAGTGTCACAGTGAACCGTCGTGCCCTCCTTGCGCTATTCTCACGCAAAAGTTGTGCATGTGTGGACGGGAGACTCGCGCAAATGTGCCCTGCTTCCTGCAGGATGTGTCCTGTGGCCGGCCCTGTGGCAAGCCCCTGCCCTGTCTAGTGCATAACTGTGCACAGCTCTGTCACAAGGTCTCCCTACTGTTGTTGCTGTTGGTTGTCATTGCTGCTGTTGAGTATCTTGTAATTGTTCAGTGGTGTTTATAAAAATTATTTAGATCAATTTAAATTCATCTTCAGCAGATTATTCAGTAATAATATAAGTTGTTATAATCTATATTACACGTTCCAAAAGTTATCTAGTACTTTAATTTTGCTACAACAGGCGCCTTGTCTGGATGGTGGAAAAATTAAATGCACCCAACCCTGCCCAGCTCCAAGGACGGCGTGTGGTCATCCCTGCATGGCCCCCTGTCATGTTGGACAGCCCTGCCCGCCCACCAAGTGCAAGGCTCAGGTTGTGATGAGATGTGAATGTGGGAGGAGAGAGGAGAAGATGATTTGCCTTACAGGTTTCTTTTCGGTTATATTATGTTATGCTATGTGTGTGTGTGAGTTGATTAGTTTGCTTGATGATTCAACCTCTAGAATATAATCTTTTTATGGATTTCTCTTTCTATATTTATGGTAATAAATTTGAGAAATGTTAATTTTTTTCTTACATTTTTCATTATTTCAGCATAGACCCGATTTCTAATAATCAATCTTATCTTTTATTTGCTATCTTTATCTTTTAACTATAATAATATTTTTAAGACCAAATTCCCAAACCCAAAAATCCAGACCAAAAACTCGAGACGAAAGACGATTACACGAGGGCCGCTGCCAACATCGTGGCCTCCCAATTATGGAACTCCCAATCCATTGACCTCGCCGTACTTAAGGATGTCAAAAATAAGAACAGGTTTGTCGCTAGTTCGTGTGTGCGTGTGCGTGTGTGTAGAGGTTTGTATGCATATTTATTTTTTACAATTGTATTATTGATTGTATATCAGATTGCCTTGCGACGATACGTGCGGTATTCAGAGACGAAACAAAGCACTGGCCGATGCCTTGAATATCGAAAATGCAAACATAACGAATCAACTTCCCGGTTTGACGTTTAGTGAATTTCTTCGAGATTTCTCTAGACAGAATTTGAAATTTGTCTCTGAAGTTGAAGATGTCTTTATCAAAATTATCAAAGAGGCTGAAAAGGTTAATTTGAAATTTAATTGTTTACTTGATTTGAATTAATATCTCAGTTTCTATTTTTCTGTAAGTTTGATGATAAAAGTGTAATAGTATGTAGGTAAAATGGAAGTTAAATATTTACAAATATATTACATTCCCAATAAAATTATCAGACAAAATTTATTTCTCAATATGAAACATGATATCCAAACACACACACGCACGCACGCACACGCGTATTCACGCTCACACAGTCAAAAGTTGGTCGAAAGATGCATTCCTTCAAAGTTATGCCATCAAACAAGAGGCGATTGATACACGAACTTGCAGAGTGCTACAGTATTGAGTCTGAAAGTATTGACGAAGAACCACACAGAAGCGTCATAGTCACTGCCACGAAGTCAGTAGCCTGTCTTTTAAATTAACTTTTAAATTATTATTAATGTCCTTATGTTTACTATGTGACAAAATAATCAAGATGTCATCAAAAAGCATAACCAAAATTTTAACCAAATACAGGAATGTCAGTCATCTACTAGCTAAGTCCTTAACGAGTTTGACAAAGCAAGGAACCCTTCCCAGGCCACCTCCCATTCCCATTCCTGCTAATTACGACGAAGACAAGTTGAAGTAAGTTGGGTTAATTTTGCCGTCAGGATTTTCTCATTATAATTTTTTGCTATTCCACCACATGTCTGCTCTTTGGATTGTGTAATTGGATAGAACTCAACCTGATTTGATATTTGTAGTTTGGCGTTTATGATTTAGCATAACCTGCCAGCAAAACTAGCATCATCATACTACTACCGCGATATATTCTATCCGATTTTAACTTCTAATCATGATATTGTTCAAGTATTCAATGACTTGAATAATTTTCAAAAATTTGGTCTACATAGATCCCTGGCTCAAGCATCTAAACAAGCCTCCGGTACAAAAACGAATGATGGTGATGACGAAGACGGAGAATGGAGAACAATTGGTAGCAGGCACAAAAAGACCGAACCTGTCATAGATTATTTTGATTTTTCGTCGTGATTTCTTTGATTTTGAAAAAATTAAAGACCTTTGTTTATTTTATTTGATTTTTTGGGTAAAGTTATTTATTCATAGTTAAATTTTTAGTTCCGTCACTTAAATTTTAGTAAGTAATGAATTTGAAGAAAGTTATTATAAATAAGTTGTAAAATAATGAGTCGTTTTTCATATTTTATTCTTTAAAACACAAAATATGTAATACAGAATTCGTATTTGTAGCAAGTAGATTTACACACACACACATACATACATACGTATATATATATAAGTATATATATAAACATATATGTTGATACATACGTATAGATATATATGTATATACATATACCAATGTGTACACTAAAAGTATACACCATCTTCATAACCACGGCTAACCCTTAGAAACTTAATCACTGATTAAATCTATACAGAAATTAATAAAAATTCATCACTTATCTCAATTGTCAATTAATTGGTTGATTAATTATATGATTAAATTTAAAAATTAATGTTTGTCCAATCACAAATTATGCAGCTAACAAAAAATTTGTTTTGGTTATAGTCGAACATATACTTACACATTTGGTACAACTGGGTATATATATATATATATATATATATATTTTTATGACCAACCGATATATATATATATATGTGCTGATAAAGGTCCGTAATTAATGGAGTAATGTAAATTACTACATATATACATCCGAATATATATGCTAATATTAGATAATTGATCAAGTATTAATATAGAAATAATAATAAAAAAAACAAGTAATGCAAAGTTAATTTAGAAAATTTCAATTTATTTATCCAGCGACCGTATTCAACTGTACGCAAGTGTAGTAATAATGAACATTAGTGTGCAAGTGCAAATTGAAACATTTGATTTGATCGCTGTAAAACTGGTGTAATGTGAATTTCATAATTTCAACTGGTAATTCTATTATTTATCAAACGTCTAAATAGTATTAGTAATTATGATAATAATAATATAATAAAAATAATAATTCACTACAGCACAAACAAATAGCTAACTTGTTACATAATAATGTAATGTTTTTGCATAACTAGCTCATATATACACACAAATAAATGTAGGTACCTTTCTCGATGAAAATTACTTCTTTTCAAATTCACAATTTTTAACATCTTTGGTAAGAGATCTTCTTAATTATGATTAAGTTATATTAATTTCTTCTGGAAAAACATACATGAGACATTTTTCCCGTAATTAATATACATGATTTTAATCAAATATACATAGCACAGTCTTTTTTCCTCAAACCTTATCTTCTGCATTACTAAAAACATTTGGTTAATTTAATAAGCATTACAAAATCATTAAATAGAAAAATTGACATTACTTAATGAAAATCTTTGTCATAAAAAAATCCTAAGCTAGGATTGAGAATGAGTTTTGTGTTAATAATAAATAAAAAAAGTTAAATTAGTTAAAAATACGTATAATGAATGTAATTTTTAAAACTGATCATTGATAGCCCCACCCTACGAAGCACCTGCCAACTTGCTCTGTTGGGGTCCAACTTTTTTATGTGGCACTGATTCTGGTGTTGGAATGGCTTCACCCGTCTCTAATAATAGTGGGGGTTTCGATCCTGGAATCATCTTTCCACCTGAACCGCCTGTTTTCGCTTTGGCCATGTTATAGTCACCGGAATCGAAGTACTTAGTCTAAATATTGTTGTTTTTCATGATTACGTATATGTTAGATTGGGGTACAGGTAAAATCTTACAAATAAATTCAATATTTATTACTTAAGAATATACAGAAACAACATACCCCTTTAGACAATCTCTTTTGTAGTAACTGTGATGAGCCTGCATTTTGTAATGACGGATACCTTGATTTCAATTTGGCCTCTTCCGCTTTTTCTTGTTCCTTTCTCTTCTAAAAAAAAGTTAGTTAAGACATTTTTTAATTTTTACAACCAAATCTTAAAAATTTAAACATATACAAACATAAATAGCTAAATAGCATACCCTTTCTATTTCGGCAGCTTCTTCCGGTGACGGTTCCGGGGCGTCTTCTTCATCTTCGTTATTTTCGGTTTCCTCCGGATTAATCTTGGATTCAGACTCGGTGCTTTCGGACATTTTTTAAAAATATAAATTTATTAACTCCACAAAAATCAACTTCAATTAATCACAAATATATTACGATAATTTTTATCGCGTAAGTATAAAAAAATTAAGTACGAATCATTTAGAGAAAAAAATTGAAGAAACTTGTACAAAATGTCTGAGCAAAAACTTTAAATAACCAAAGACTTTTTAATTAATCGTTAATACTCAAAATAGTATAGTAAAGTAAAAGTATCTATAGAATGGTTAATCTGTAGACTAGAAGTAAATGATCCTAAATGTGATTATATATATATATATATATATATATATATATATTATTACTAAAAAGTTATTACGATTATTATTATAATATTGTATTATTGTACTATAATTTTAATAAAAAAAGTTTTGCTTTCATATCTAATCAGACAGAAAGCCTTTTAAGTGTGTAAACTTTGAATAATGCTCGACCGAGCCTATCTCAATTTCATGTTAATAAGTTAGTACACACCACACACACACTCACTCGCACACTCACAAACACACGCGCACACAAACACACGCACACACAAACACAAACATAGAGTGCTTGCTTACTTACTAACTCGTTAATGACTTAAAAATTACTTTTTATTAACTTACGACAAAGGAAAACCTTTTTTCATATGAAACTAGTATACTACTACTAATACTACTACTACTACTACTGCTGCTGCTGCTACTACGACTACTAATACTACTACTAATACTACTACTACTACTACCGATAGTTATTTTATGTTAACTGGTGACTTTTATATTTATTATTTTGGACAAGAGAACCAAAAATTTTTTCAATCCGTTTGCTTCTTTATAACAATTTTTTTTCATTTCATTTTCATTTTTTCAAATGTTCATGGAATGTTTCAATTAAATATTTAAGAGAAAAAAAGAACATTCACATCACTATTTTTATTTATGACGTAACTAAATGCGTAAAAGCAGATGATTTTTTCAACGCCATTTCATTATACGCTTCCGTTTTATTGTGGCGGAAAAAGTTTATTATTATTATTATTATTATTACAATGCCTATTATTATTGTTATTATTACTATTATTGTTGTTGTTGTTGTAATTGTTGTCAATTTCCGAATCATCACCATCATTGTTATTGTTATTATTACTATTGTTGATGTCGTTACCATTGTTGTCATTTGCGTCATCGCTGACGTAATTATTATTATTTTTGTTGCTGTTGTTGTTGTTTTTTGTGTTGCTATCAAATAGAAAAATTTTATTTAGCAGCGGTGAGGCGGGTGTCAAAAAGACCAAGTTAGGACTGGCCGATCTACTATGCCAATCATACTTATTATTATTGTTGTTGTTGTTGTTGTTGTTGTTGTTGTCGTCGTTGTAAATGTTATTATTGTTTTTCGAAGACGATGATGCTGGCGATGGTGATGTAGAAACCTTTGAAATTTTCCGCTCGATATCAAGTTTATTAATATTAACGTTGTTATTATTATTCCTATTGATGTTGAAGCTTTTATTATTATTATTATTATTATTATTACTGCAGTCATTAATATCATTAGTGGATAAGTTATTACTCATATTTTCGTTAGACGACGACGACTGCAAACTTTTATTCACTGCTAAAGTAGTCGCGCTAGTAACGTTTGATGTCGCCGAAGAAAGTGGCGATAGTTGTTGTTGTGGGGACTGCCATTTAGGGTTTATGCAGGTGCTAAAAGAAAGTTTCACCGGAGTTGTAGTTGTTGGAGTTCTTTTGACCATACTATTTCTCGCCGAATTTGGCGAAGTTTTGAAGTTTATAAGAGACCTCAAAGAAATATTTAGGGTCGCTGGTTTCAAAGCTGTATTAATGATTATTATCATTATTGTTGTTGTTATTATTATTATTATTATTATTATTACAAAAAAGAATTAATAACAGTAAAAATATTTTTTTTGTTTAATTTTATTATTTAACATTTATTTGTTTCATTATTTACCTTCTGTTGGCGATAATAAATTAGAAGTTGCTGACGTTGTCGATGACGTAATTATGGCTGTTGTAGTTGCTGCTGCTGCTGCTGCAGGCTTTACTGGGGTGGTCGGTCTAGGAATGGATAAAGATTTTCCTAAAAATTTAAAAATATAGTTTATTTTCAATAATTAACATAATTTATTTAAAAAATTTTGAGCTATTATATTTTTAAATGAGCATTAACAAACAAACAAACAAACAAACAAACATACATGCATACATACATACATACATACATACATACATACATACATACAACAATGTTGGTAATAGACCATAATTTTTACAATATTCTATAAATTCTACCGAATGTTTGGCGTTAATATGTTTGTAGTTCGTTTTTTCGATTTTTCTCACTAAAGATTTTTGGTGAACGTTTAGTTTATTAAAATTCAAAATAAACTTATTTTTCGAATTCATGCTGCAAATAAGGCCATATTTCGATTCCGAATGAATCAACGTCAGTGCTCCTTGTTGTATATATAGGGAAATATTGACTTTGTCAAGATTAACTTTGACGTTGTAAAAACTAACTTTGGTGTTGTAAAATTGAACTTTGATGCGAATTAGGTGTCAACCTAACCCTAATTCAAAAATAAGTTTATTTTGAATTTTAATAAACTAAACGTCACTAAAAAACTTTAGTGAGAAAAATCGAAAAAACGAACTACAAACATATTAACGCCAAACATTCGGTAGAATTTATAGAATATTGTAAACATACAACAATACAAACAAACCAACAAACAAATAAATGAACAGAACAATACCTCTTTCAAACAAACTCGTAGAGTATGCTGCGGAATATTTTAAAAATTTTTAATAAATGAATATTAATAAATATTAATTAATTAATTAATAATAATATAATTTTTATCTTATAATATCAAGAAAATATCTTTTTAAAAATTATTAAAAAAACTGAATAAAATAGAGCAACGTACAACTACAGAAAGGGAGTAGTTCTTGTAGAGCGTTCCGATCCAACCCTGTTAAAGATAAAAGATTTAAGATTTAATTTAAAGATTTAAAGACGTTAGATTTAATTTGATTTAACGTTTAAGATGCCTGACACTGCACACACACACACACACACACACACACACACACACACACACACACACACACACAAACACACACACAATCTATACTTATCCATTTTTGTCATCATCATTATCTTTTTCTTAATTCTCTTCATTATAAAACTTGGCTACTCGTTTGCCTCTCTCACTAAAACTGCTGCTTGGACTGCTACTACTACTACTACTACAACAACAACAACAACTACTACTACTACTACTACTACTATAAAAACGCCCTAAAATGTGTTAGCAGTCATGATGTTGATGATGATAAAAATGCCTATGTGAATGTGCGCGCGTGATTTGTTTAGTTATATTTTCAACAGTACGGCAATAACGAATGGCTCTGGTGATCCGAACAGTGAATGAAAATAATGATTGATGAAGATGATGAAAAAAGACGATGATAATAACAATGATGACCCAGACGTTGACTGGGATGATGACTGGGATGATGACGCCAGTGATGATAATGAGGCCATTGTTAACGAGAAAGTTATTCTCGAAATAATGACAAAATGGACGATGATGACGACGACGACGATGTGGATGCTGTGAGTTATGATAGCAGTTGTTCGGGATGGCAGATGATTTATTAAGGAGAGATATTCTAAATTGAAAAAATTTGCAAATTTCTACACAGGAAGCCATCCTACCTTTAGGATTTTAAACGCATTTTAAATTAAAATTTTTTTCATTTCTTCATAAAAAAAAAATTAATTTTAATTTTTTACATAAATAAATTAAATAGACGCTAAAAAATTTGTAAAATTTAATGCCAATCAGAAAAGGAGGAGGTAGGTCAAACAAAGGTCACAAGTTTGCTGACCCCTTATCAAAATTAAAAGTCTAAATTATACATACAATAAAGTTTTCACCGAACACAGCAAAGAAAATGTAATTATAAGTGGCATTTGCAATTGAAATTATTGTCATAATTATCATCATAAATATAATTTTTGTTAATATTTTCACCGTCGTCATAATAATATTTGTACTCATCTGAATCACCGTCCTCATCATCATCTTCATCACATGGATTTGAATAAAAAAATCTTAAGTCAAACATAATATAAATACTAATGAACCAACCGACTGACCAACCTTTAAATGAACTGTACACTTGTGCCTCATTTCTTCGTGGCTCGTGCTGCTGCTGCTGCCGCTGATTGTGATAACGCCCGGTGACCCGTACGAAAGCACCTCCTTGACCTCTTGAACCCATTTTCGGCCGCACAGCCTCAACTGGCAAGACCCTTCTTCTTCGTTTAGGCAGTTTGGCCCTGGCTTGGGTGTGGGAATAAAAAAGGGCGAAATTGCTGACGATCACAGGAACGGGTAGTGCGATAGTTAAAACTCCAGTTAGGGCACAGACTGATCCCACCAACATGCCGAGGTAGGTTTTGGGGGTCATATCCCCGTACCCCACTGTTGTCATGGTGACGATGGCCCACCATAGGCCCACTGGTATGGAGGTGAAATCGTTTTGTTTGTTGGGCTGCGTGCGTTCGGCGTAAAAGACCAGAGATGCGAAGACGACGATGAAGAGGACGAGGAAGAAGACAAGGAGGCTGAGTTCGTGAGCACTGGCTTTGAACGTGTGAATCAGGATTTTCAAACCTGGTGAGTGTCTGTTTGTTCGTTCGTTTGTCTGTTTGTTTGTTTGTTCGTTCGTTCGTCTGTCTGTATGTTTGTTTGTTTTATCGTTAATATTTGTGCAAAATGGTTAGCGTTTTTAGAACTCTCATATAATTATCAACCTTTTCAAAATCATCATTCAAACACAACTTATATCACCAGCATTCATCATTGTCTATTAACCTACCAGAAATTAACCAACAATTTAAAATTAACCAATCACATTCGCCCTCTCTAGTTAACCAATTACATTTGGCTGACCAATTTTAAGTTTAACCAATCACAATCACTCTTTCAACTGACCTAGTCAACTTAAATAGCCTCATAACTCTAATAATGCTGAAAACTTCGAGTGTCCAGTTTTTACTGCCCAGGTGCATGGTGACGAGGTCAGCGTAAAAAGATAGGGTGGCAATAAGGTCAATGACATTTACTGGGGTCATCATAAAGGTCATTCGCCGCCTAGCTACCAAGAATCTGCATTAATTTATTTATTGAATTATTATATATTAAAATTTATTTAATAATTAATTTTGTTATTTTATTATATTTTTCTTCCTTTTCTAATTACTTTAATATGAATATTTAATTTAAGGCGTAATTGTAATTAGTAAATGTTAACAACAATAATCAGTCATAATTCGTAACTCAACCATAATCCATGATTCAGTCATAATCCATAATTCAATCCTAATTCATGATTCGTAATCAAATCATAATTCATAATTAAATCATAATAATTAATAATTATTATTACAAACCTGACTATAAATTCAAAAGTGAACCAAACATTGCAGACGCAGTCGACA
>NW_008704785.1:839019-843982 GCF_000326865.2 Helobdella robusta
TTCATGTTGTTGTTGTTGTATTTGTTAATATTGTTATTGCTTTTGTTGTGATTGATTCGGTAGTTATTATTATCTGCTCTTGCGACATTGTTGTTGTTGTTGTCAGTGATGACGTTGTTGATAAACTGGTCGTTGTTGCTGTTGTTGTTGGTGTTGTTGTTGTCGTTGTTGCTGTTGTTGTTGTTAATAATGTTGTTGATGTTGTTGTTTTGAATGCTTTTGAAGTGTTCAAAACAAATGTTGTTAGTTGCGGTGTTTTGCTTGTAACAGTTAATGATATAATCGGTGTTGATACTGTTGTTATTATTGTAATTGTGGTAATGGTAGTCACAGCAGCAGCAGCAGTAGTTGTAGCAGCAGCAGCAGTAGTTGTAGCAGCAGCAGTAATAGTATTAGTAACAGTAGTAATAGCAGTTGTAGCAGTAGTTGTTGATGTTATAATTTTTTGGTTTGTCGAGAAAAAGTTAGTACTTGCTGTAGCCGTGTTGTGAAAATTTGTTGAGGCAATTAAAGTTGTGTCATTGTTGAGCGCTTCATAATTTATTTCACCTTCGTCTACGTTTAAATAGACGTAATTTTCTGTTTTATCTTTGCTGTTGTTGCGCTGTATTTTATCTTTGCTGTTGTTGTTTTCGTTATCACTGCTGGTGCTGTTGTTTTTGCTGTCACTAATATTTTTGTTGTTGTTTTTATTGTTGCTACTGTTGATGTTGATGTTGTTGTTGCTGTTGTTGTTGTTGTTATAGTTGTTGTTTTGACTGCTTACATTTTCATAATTTTTCAAATATCTATAACGACGATTAAATTTTTTATTCAAGTACGAATCGATTTCTCTTAAATTTGACATTTCGTCATCAAGCGTCTGATTGGTCGACCGATAGATCCCTTCCTCTGATTGGTCGGTTGTCGACTCATTAACATGCGAATATATCATGTTGTGGGAGGAGTTAAATTGATGATTGACAGTCCTAACTCTCATGAAACAGTGGGTTTTCAGGCAAAAGGAGAGAATTGATATGACGATGAAAAAAATTGAAGTGGCTGCAACCATCTGGTTGTGTAGGACGTTCGTCATCATCATCACCACCATCGTCATTACCATCATCATCACCACCACCACCATCCTCATCTTCATTACCACCACCATCATTATCAAGAATGTCATCGCCATTAAATTTATTATAGGATAATGATGTCGTTTCCATGGTTTTCGCGGCGGTTTCGTAGTAAATTGGCCAAGTAAAATTGACGAAGATGATGACGATGATTATGACGATGATTATGATAATCAATGATAGAGAAAGAGAGAGAAAAAGAGAGGGAGGGAGGGAGAAAGAAAAGAGAGAGTAAAAAAAGAAAAAAGTGAAAAACAGATAGAAAGAGAGAGGGGGAAAGAGAAAAAGAGATCGACTTATAGCACACAAGAGTGAAAATGCAAAATGAACGTTCAAATTTTGAATCAGAAAGGAATAAATTATGAAAGAGGAAGAACAAGGAGGAGAAAGAGAGATAAAAAGTAAGTGAGATACAAATTCTAAAAAAAATGAAAAATAGAGATGGAGAGTGAAAGTGAGAGAGAGAGTATGTTTTAGCTTAAGAACCGAATTGATAAGCGCTCATTGAAATAAACACTAACTCAATCTATCACTTACTCACTCATTCACTCATTCACTCATTCACTCAATCAATCAACCAACCAATCAATCGTTAACTCACTCGTTCATTTTCTCACTCACTCACTCACTCACTCACTCACTTTGGCGGGTGTGGATGAATAGGGCTCATCAAACATGGCCCATACTTTCGGTTTCACTCTCATCCAAAGATCGGCATGGATACCGATATGCTTGAATTGTTTCTCCTCGTCGACGCCATACTTTTTAAGTAGTTCCTCCTCGGTCGGTTTGTCGGTATCGAGGTCGAGTCGGTCCAGAGTTTGAAGAGTTTCCTGTGTATCTCGGTGGGTTGTGTACGTCATCCAACAACAAGGTTCTACCTAAATTCGTCGGTTGGTTGAGAGAAGAAGAAAAAACCGAAAAACCGATAGTAGTAGTAGTAGAAGTAGTAGTAGTTGTGTTGGTAGTAGTGGTACTAATAGTAGTAGTAGTAGCAGAGGTAATAGTTGTAGTAGTTGTAGTAATGTTGTTGTTGTCTTTTTTTGATGTCATTGTGATTTAATTTAATTGTTTGATTGTGGTCTATTATATACAGGCACGATATTAACAACTATATATTGTAGAAGAAAGTCGTTGTTTTTACTGTTTTTGTTGTTTCTTTTTGTTTCTATTGTTATTTGTTGTTGATGTTATTGTTGATGTTGTTGTCGTCGTCGTCGTTTGTGTTATAACAGTTTTACTTTTTGAAATTTTTTGCGATTTTTAAATTTAAAAAAAAAATTATTTCAAAAGTAATTTTGAATAAAAACAGACACACAAATGCACACATAGACATTTGTAAATATAACAACAACAATAACAATAACAACATCAATAACAAAAACGACATTAATAATAATAATAACAACAATAATATCAACAACACAAACTTGATTGGCGTCCAGTCCCCAGAAATCCAGTTCCTCTTCAAAAGTGGCCCACAAACGTCTGTGGGATAATGAAGTTTCCCTGTCCTGTAGTAGTTCAGGATCTGTGCAAACACCCCCGGATGTCTAAAAGTGGATTTAGGTTATAAATTTATAAAAAATGTTTCTTTTATTATTATTTTTCGTGTTATTTGTATTATTACAATTATAATAATGGTCGATGATGTTGTTGTTGCTAATACTACTACTTTTAACTACTACAAACTACTACTACTACTAAGTACTACTAAGGAACTACTAATACTACTGCTACAACTACTACTACTACTACTCTTATTTATTTTTAATATTATTATTTTCATGATCAGATTAATTATAAAAAGTAGCACACCTATCGAAGAAATATTCATTCAGTAATGGATCGTAATTGGCCAGGGCGTCGGTAAGTCGAGACAGTCGAGTAGCCGGTATTTTTTTCAACGTGGCTTTGTAAGTCTCGTGTCGGATACCGCCGACGTTTAGCGTTACTCGGTTCTCCGAATCGGACATCACTATTTTTCGATATCTATTTACTATTACTTCAGTAATTCTTCTCTCTTTTTTGTCTGTGTGTGCGAGTGTGTGCGTACGTGTGTGTGTGTACGTGCGTATGTGCTTGTGTGAGTGTGTGTAACATCAAATATTTATGCTTGCACACATTACAATACAATGTGCAACTTAAGCCTTCGTGACTGTAATAAATTTTACCAAACAATTTTGTTTTGTTAGTTCAACATGTCAAATAATAATTTGTCATTTCAGGCTTATTGATACATTTATTTGAATTTTTTAGATTCAGTTATAATATACATTACTACTACTACTACTTCTACTATTGCTGCTGCTACTACCATTACTACTAATACTAAAATAATAATAATAAATTATAATAATAATGATAGTGTTGTCAACAATAACAATAATAATGATTGCTGCTACTAGCAATAAAGTGCAACAAAGAGCAGTTCTATGTGGCTATTATTTTTGCCCGTGTTGGCAATAAAAGAGATTTTATAAAGAGCCAAATATGGCTGAAAACTTAATAGGGAAACTGCTTTAACCAACAAAAAACAATAAAGATAACAACAACTGATAAAAAAAAATAATACCAACACCACCACAATACTACTAATACAAAAGCCACTATTGTCTTCAGTTCTGCTACTGAAGTTACTACTGCTACTACTACTACTTATGCTTCTATTACTGCTTCAGCTACTACTTCTACTACTACTGACGTTGATGCCGTTGCTACCACTACTACTGTTACTACAGAATATCTGCGACAAAGCAATCAAATTTCTAATTATATTTTTATTACAATCATTGCTTCTTCGCTGATAACAATGTTAATAGGATTTCTATTAATCTCAGACAAAATACTACTGTTACTACTACTTCCACTACTACTACTACTACTACTACTACTGCTGCTGCTACTACTACTACTTGTACTGCTACTACTACTTGTACTGCTACTACTATTTCTATTGCTGCTACTACTACTACTTTTACAACAACACAATCAACACCAGCTGAATCAGCTGCATTATTAATAACTACAACAACAACATTATAAACAACAACAACAGGAACAAAACCACAATAACAACAAAACAACATAAATAAACACTAACAACAACAACAAAAAACACAACCCTACACTAATAAATAATGTATCCAAAAACTCCACACTTCATCACCTTCAATTATGTAGCGCTAAATTTCTTACCAGGGGATGTCAAAATATAAATAAAACTCATGACGTGACATATATACGCACGCACACACACCACACTCAAATAATTTACTAATTAACTCTGTGTGTGTGTGTGTGTGTGTTTGTGTATGTATGCGTGTGATTATTTTATTATGAACGCAAATAACAAAATAAACATTCAAGGAATAAGTTAATTAAATTAATTATTTGTTTATTTAAAATAACAAATTTACCAGAAAGAGGTTTAATAAAAATGGTACTATTTCGCTTTCCCCAGCTGATTATAATCCGTATTATTATAATACAACAGTTATTATTAATATTATTAAATTGTTATTATTAATGTTTTTAAAATAATAATTTGAGCAATTTGTATAGCGCTTTTAAACAATTTTTTTAGATTCGCAAAAATCAATGGCGTTCGTTGAAAAACACGCTCTTCTTACATCGCAGGCCGTATATATATATATATATATATATATATATATATATATATATATATATATATATATATATATATATATATATATATACAATTTTCTATATATTTTACCGAATGTATGGCATATATATATATATATATATATATATATATATATATATATATATATATATATATATATATATATATATATATATATATATATATATATATATATATA
>NW_008704785.1:846532-882492 GCF_000326865.2 Helobdella robusta
TAATCTTTGCTTATTTAATACTTTTTGTTTTGGGTACTTTAAAATGCACCCTTTTAAATGGCGCCCCGGGTAACCGCCCTGCCTCCCTTTGTTACGTCACAGCCAAACCACATTATACTTCCGGCAAAATCCCGGAAGTGATTTGGTGAAATGTCTGAAGATGACGATGGCTTTTAATCTATTCAATATCTTTGAAACTTCAAAGATGCCTAGATCTAAAAATAGTGCTAGGAAAATTTCCAGAAATACTTTTATAAAATGAAAAGTGATTAATGTTTGCTGTTTGTTTGGCTTTCTTTAGAAACGTTTCATACTATTTTTGGTGAAAACTTCAGAAATTTAATAAATAAATTCATACATATCAGATGCTATTGGTGGTGCAAGTACTTTTAAACGGATGCAAAGTTGATAATTTATTCAAGGATGTCGTTTGTTTGGGCCAGTAGTTTATTGCGAACTCAAAATATCAAGCCAATCAGAAAGAAACCTGGTGAGAATTGTCAAAAAGATGTTTGCATGTGACATTTTTGTGGTTGATGTGTCTATAAGTAAACAAATTTGCGAGCAAGTATTTTGTACAGTCTGTACTGGTAGTATGCACATTTTTAATAAAAAAAAATTCACATTTTATTCACATAAGTTTTCTTAAAATCGTATAATTTTTAACTAATTTAATAGTCATATTTCCTCATATAAATTAAAATAACATATTCATTAGTTTTAGATAAGTTGTTAATTAAAACAAAAAACTATATTTCATTTTTAATGTATACAATTATTAATTTGCTTGATGTATCACGTTTGAGTCAACGAAAATAATACTAAATTATATATAAATAAAAATACTAAATTACCTAGTTTAGTTAGTCATAATTGAATCAGTATCATGATTTTAACATCTCCAACAAACCAGCCCCATTACGACGCTGTCATCTTCTCGTCAAACTCTGGAAAAGATTTGACTATAGCTAACAGCTTGATGACGCTAATAACGGATAATATTAAGATAGGTGATGACCACGGAACTAACCATGACGTCAAAATTTGCGTGTTTCACGATAATTTCCACAACAAAACGAACGTAAATATGAGTAGAATAAATCTGGCTTTAGATAGTTCTTCACTCTATTTCATAATCTTAACCGAAGATTTTATATCCGAACGTTTGAACACCGAATACTGCTGTTGCAACGCTATAATGGATACATTGGAGAACGAAACAAAGAGAATTATACCAGTTTTTTATAGAAATGATGAAACGATCAAAACGTTCATAAATGAGATTAAATATTTTAGACTATTAGTTCCTCTCCATCTTGAAGACATTTTTGAAAACAGAGTCGTGAATGAATTTACGAAACCAAAATGGAAACAAACCTTTGAGCCAGTAGTTCAGGCCAGACTTACTAAAGAACGTACAGCTGATGACTGCAGCTTGTACACAATTAACGAAACAGGTTGTGATGCCTTACATAACAAAATCATGTCTTTTTAACATTATACTATTTTATATTGCAAACTCGTAAACAGATAGCAATGAAAGAAGTATTGAATATTCTTTTAGCAGGTAATTTTTGAATGTTTTTCATGCATTAATTTATATCTTAGTCTCTGACAATCAATTAAATTTGGTTTTTCACTACCAGTTTTTCACTGGAAGAAGATGAAACTTGTGAGCAAACTTCATCAGGTTCGAGTCTTTTTATTATTCGTTCCTACTAAAATGAAACTTAACGTGGCATTTAAATTTCTGCGGTAATTTTATTTTATTAACAGCAAACAATCACTCAAACTCTCGGAGTAGCTCGCTCCAGGTGACAGATTCAGTGAATTCTGCTGCACGTGAGAGGATGGAATCTGTTGCTGGCAACGACCACTCCGTCACTGACATCGTCAACAATAAAAATACTGGCGATGTTAGTACAGTCAATCGGCCAACTACATCCGTCCCCGTTAACAACACAAGAAACCACACTGACACCGTTGCCAAAAGCGATTCTTCCAATAGTACTAAGCAGGATCGTCTGGGCATTGTTGCCCAAATCGTTAGCGTTAGAGGTGAAAGTTCAAACTTGAACGTAGATGAAACTCAAGTCAAAGAATTGGAAGAAAATTGAAGAAAGCCGGCTGTTTGCCTGAGATGCAAGTTGTTCATGCCTCTCTGCAAGCTATGTACCTCATTTGAGGCCATTTTGTTAATAAAATTTTTAAAAATAAGTTGAGTTTTTAAAAATTTATCAAAGAGATCTGTTGCGTTTGAACCGATCCCATCACGCACGTACGACTTGGCGTTTCGGTATATATGTGCGTAAAAGTTTTTGTGCGGGCTGATGCCAAATTGTGTACAGTTCCTTGAAATTTTGGGTTTTAAGAATAATTAAAACAATTTCACGCTTAGTATTCTAGTTATATTTTTGATGTTATATGTTTATATAAACAAAATTACATTCTTCGTGACAAAGATATTGAACCAGAGATTTTTAAACTTTAAAAATCTTTTGGTTTTGTTATCAACCTTGACAATAAACAATAATGAGCGATAATAGAGAACCTACTATCGTTTGAAGTAGAAATACCGAAAAATAAAAAACTTTTGCAGATAACTGACCGGGGAATCCAGATTCCCAAATGGCAAGTCGGGCTTCGAAGGCACGAATCTTATACAAAACTATCTTAAGACTGCACCGTGGTCTGCCAGCCGAATTGAAGGAGTTCGGAGACCGGTACGTTAGGGACGAATTCAAAAGACACAAAACAGCCGAATCTCAATTCGTACCGACATTTTTCAAAGAGTGGACGGTTGGTCACCTGTATCACTTTCACACAATATTTTTTCATTTTAACTTTGGCTAATCATCAATGAAAAGAAGAAAGTAGGCCTAGCTAGCCCTAACTAAGGCCTGCCTAGAGGTGCATGTAGCATGAAGTATTATAGTTAAAAACCTCTAATTCATTTTTTCAGCTTGTCATGTTCAATTATTTTAAATTTGAAACTTGCAGAGATATGCCAACACCCTATCAAAACAGATAGGGAAATCAGCAGCCAATGAGAAGCTGGGCCTGGGGTTCAGCGAAGAAGAACTGAACAAATTGAATGAAGAACAGGTAGGCCAGTTGTTTGAACTTTACCAAGAAACACAGAGAGTCCAAGGAAAAGATGTCCCAGAAATTTCAACAATAAAGTCACAATTGAAAGAAGAGACTAACAATAATAATAAAATAAAATGAAACAAAGTAGATATGGTTAAACTATTAGGATAATTTTTGTCTGTAATTGCTGTTGTATCAATTGTTTTATAAAATTGTAAATTGTATAACCAATAAATAAACAAATTTTTTTTTTTCAATTCTTTCAAAACAAAATTTTAAAATATTAAGAGTTAGATCTCACACGCAACGACGATGATTGTATACTATTAAGTTTGTGCCACTTGAATATTATGAAACACCTGGCTAGCATCTTCAAGAGCTTCTAAGTCACCTACAAGTTTCAAGGCAACATCGACATTTTCCTTCTCGATGTTAACAAATGTATGGGGTATATGCTCCAATCTGGCTTCGTACGGATGTAGGGATAAGTCTATTAGAGATTTTCTCACTTGGTGCAATTCTTTTGTTTCACATATGAACTGTGTGGTTGGTTATTTATAAGAATTAAATTTGGTTGAAGATTGAATTTTTGTAATCGGCCGTTTTATTAACTATTAGTAAAAATATGTGAAAAAACATAAATTTAATTGGTTTAAACATTTTTTAGAAAACTGTTTTAAGATTTTTATCATTAATAATTGAATAAATTGATGTAAATTTTAAGTGTAGTTCAGCCCAACTAACTTTAAATATCTTTTCATCATTCTCATCTGAGTCTTCCACGACCTCTTCAGCACCAGCTTCAATGGCCAATTCAAATGCTTTGTCATAATTTAGGACTCGTGAGTTGTCCGTGCTCGTTCCGGGTACGTAAATAACTCCTTTGTAATCAAACATGTGGCAGCAGGAACCAGCATCTGCTATTCTCCCACTATTGAAATGGATTATTAACCAATATATTTGAATTTATTAATATTCTATCTACCTTAACTGTAATATTAAGTGCTGTTTACTATAGGTAATACCCAACATTAAAAGTGAGTTACTTTTAACTTGAAAGTAACTCAAACGCCAGTTGCCAGGTTCATAATAAATATCAAGTGTTTAATATTATTTCCCAAGATAGTTGAAAATTTTAAACATCTTTAAATGTCAAGAGATCAATTTAACCCATAAGTTTTTAAGATGTGTTGGACAGACTGTCTGAACCATTTTGGTTTATCTGAGAATGACTCGACAATGACAGAACAACCTGACAAAGCTCTGCCCTCCACAAAAAACTGAGGTCCTTTCTTAACTTTTGCCTGATCCTATTATTAAATTATTCACTGGGGTAGCATGATCAAATAACTAGTTTCATTTTATTATTAATTTGCTGAATTTGTGCAACTGATTTGAGAAAAAGTTTTTTGCAAAAATCTTACAAATCGTTGCAGTGCAGTATTTATCGTAGAAGATGGTATATCTTTGGCTTTGGCTTCCTCTAGAACTTTTGCCAAAAAAGAGTTTAGCTTTGGATTGGTTGATCCATTTCCTTCTATTAAAAGTAAAATAAAATCTAACATGGTGTAATTTTTGTATAAATTTATCTCTTATCAAGTCTTTACTACAATGAAATAATAAGCATTACAATTATTATCAATCATTAAATTAAATAATTAAGTAAAATTGTAAACAATAATAATAATATATGTTTAAACAATTATGTAAAAATTGATATGATATCGTACTATAATAAATAATGCTGAAAGGAATTCAAGAGTCCTTATATTTACAAGACCTTGTACAGCAATTTTGATTTTCCGGATAACCAAGCTAAAGGTTTTTTGTTTCTGGGCATCTTTCAATTCTTTTGTCTCCTTTATATTTTTCCAATGGCTGTGGCCGGCATACTGTTTGCTTTGTTGGAAGCAGCTGGCAAAACATAAAGATGATCTTTTTTGGTTTGTTATATAAAATAATAAAATAAACAATAAGATAAATAACAGATAATGATAACACAAACAACTTTAACATGATCAGTATGAGTAAAATAAACTAAAGACTACTAAATAAACTTTCTAAAATCTAACTAAACTGAAATGTTACCTTGAAAAAACATACTCACCAAATCTTTCACTTCATAAAATTAACATAATCAAAATACACAACAGATGATACAACAACCAACACTAAAAGACGGAAGAAACGTCTGCCAACAAACTAAACAAAAGTAAAACTAAAATAAAACAAAAATTGTTTAACAAACCAACTGCAAACAGTACACAAATTTCATACAGTAACAAACAATTAAAAATAATTGACAACTAACGTGGAAGTGTCATTAAATAAATGTTTGCAAAGTTTAGCTACAGGATCGTTAAAATATTTCAAGCTAATGATAGATTTGCTACAAAATCTCGACATAATTTTACTTTGCGGAAAGTGTTTACTTGATTATCGTTAATTTAGACAATAGAAATAATAACAATGATAACTTTGTGAGGATTTTCAGATTTCCATGGCAACAGATTTGTAAATTAAAAAATGTCTCGACCCGCTGCTAAATCGAAACACGAACGCAAACAAGCAAAAAATTTGAGAAACAAATTAAATGAATTTATTCCGGGAACCACTTGTACAGAAAATGAATGGTTTAATCGTTTGTATTTTTCTTAAAATTAAATTAATTCAGCTTTTTTAATTTTTAGCTAGAAGTCTATTCTACTTCTACTACTATCCACTACTTTACACATGTTACTCAGTACCAATTTTTTATTTTAATCTATAAAAATGTGATATTTTCACCTTCATTTTTAAAAGAAAATGATTATATTTATGAAAAATTAATTATTCGTAACAGGAATCAGGTACTTGAGAGGGAGCAATCAAAAGAAGTTATCTCGAAGCTAATGGATGATTTCAAAGAGCAGTTGAACAATAGACTTCTGTACAGAAGTATGGAACTGTACAAATACAAATTCGCAGTTGAACTTTTTCAAAAAGATATAATTCACATGTTTGAAGTTTGTTTTTACTACCTCGTTGTCTAAAAAACGTTATTGAAGTTTTACTGGCAATAATTTTATCTGCATATTAATGTAGTGGAGTCATGCTGAGAGAGATAAAGAAGTTGATGGTACATACTTCATAGACTTAGACGATTTCGGTTAGTTTTTTTGTGATAAAATTTTATAGCATATTCAAATGTGCTGGATTTTAGAATTAGTATGTAAAAATAATATAATGTATAATCCTTTCAATATTTCTTTCATTCAAGAACCTGCTTGTTTAATGACTGATAACATTGCTAGAGGATCCGTCGACTTAAAATATTCAGGTAAAGTCTACAACTATCCCTCTCACAATTTAGGAGAATCAATAGTTTCTAAGAGTTACTTTGACAAAGGGTAACTGACATTATAAATTGTGTTTATAGTACAAATTTCTATTCAAATTTTATATAAAAAATGAAAATTTTCGAAAAAGAGAGAGTCTTGCTGATGATTTCAAAGAAGATACGACGTCAATTTTGAAGGAAAATGAACCAGATGAAAACAAAAACTTGGATGACGAAAAAGATAAAAATCTTGGCACAAAAACATCAGATGAAAAACAAGCAGATGATCAAATTATAACCGCATCTGATAAAACAAAATGTGAAAAATACACGACGGTTGAGAAAAAGAAACCCAGTGGAACATTTGTTGCAAGCGAATTGAGATCTCTGAAAAAAACTAAAAAATCTTCCTTAAGTGACAGCGAGAAACAAATGAATAACATCATATCTAACATTGAATTAAATTTAGTCCCAGAACCCAAATCAATCACTAATTTTCATTTAAGAGAAGAGATTATAGGGGTATGTTGTGTTAGAAGTTTGTTAATTTTTAATTGCCTAAGTGTAATCATATTTATTAATTCGTTATATCATGATAAAATTTCATAGCAACGTAATATGAACTGATAATAAATTGAACGTAAGGTTGATCAACCCAGCCTAAGAAATGCTCTTGCAACACACACAACCCATGAAGCCATCGCAGAATCCAACACCGACAAAATTGTCAAGAACTTCGATTTCAGACCTCAGGTAATTTACTGAAAATACATTTTTCGTCAACTTTTTAGAATATCATTTGTAACAAAAATTTTTCACCCGTTCAGAAAACCATCACACAATGCCACAAAGAGATAAAAACAAAAAAACCAATCACAAACCTCCTCGACAACAGGTTCTTCTTACGTTACATCAATTATTTCATGCGTAATTTCAAATTAAAAAAAAAAAATTTTCCAGAGTGAACACTAAAGTAACAATCACAGAGAAAAACGTAAAAGAACTTCAAAAAGAATCCATACTCAACCCTATAAAAAGTATTTATATAAATACTCGACGTATAAACGCTGAAAAATTTTAAATGAATGCCTTCATTAAAATGATTATTTATTGAATAGATCTAACAAAAGTTAAAAGCAGGCAGTACACATTTGTCTCGAACGTACAGAGTAAAGAATTACCAAATGTTCAACCGTGCTTAAATATGGTAAGAATTTCATAATAAATATTTATGGCCCGACTGTGGTCTGATTATATTTACGAAATATTGATCTTAAACTAAATCAATTCACAAAGATAGATGCAATTAATCCGTCAAGAGGCGTGACAATAACGCATTTGAACAAATCAAAAACAAATCCATTGAAGGTTAAACGAAGAATTATCACAAACAAAAGAAACTAATTTACTCTCTCTCAAAAAAAAAATAAAATTTGTTCTTATTCATCCCTTATAGGTCGAAGCAGACAACATGATGAGTAGGGCGAAGATGAGAGGACTAAAATTCGTTGACAACGTGAATGATGACTTGTCACAATTTGTTGAAACAAATATCAGAGTCTCAACTCCAAAGCAATATAGTTTATTTCCTCCGATAAATGATCCAAAATTATGATTCGGAACATAATTATTCATTTTTATTTTGTCAAATATGACTAATTTTGGGAATATTGAGTTTTTATCTTCACAGGTTTTGACACGTTATAAAAATTCTTGTTCAAATGTGAATAAATTTATAATTCGTTTTTTACTTCTACATCTGTGATATCGACGACTAACTCGATGCCAGGGTACTCAGGTAAGTTAAGTTGGTACTTATTTGCAAGTTGCGGCGGAACGAACCGGCCACCTAAAAAGTGTTTTCTGCCTTTGAAATGTTTTGCACATAACTTTGGGGCTGTTAGTGAGACCAACACATCTGGTTGAATGCCATCTGGGTTGCCTGATTCAATGTTCCAACCTAGAGTTTAAGATATTATTTAGGATTTCAGAAAGTATTCATTGATATAAATTAGGATATTTAATGGATAAATCTAGAACACATACAGACTGATTAGTTTATTGATAAAAAAGTTATGAGATTTTTTTTTTGAAGAATTTAAAATTAGACATCCCATTGGTATCAAATATTAAAAATCATGAATAATGAATAAATAAATAGATATACTTAAAAAAAGTAGGTGTTACTAAAACAAAATTTTTACAGTACCTGAAGGAACATCAACACTTAAGATAGGTAACTTGCTGGAGATAAGAGAAGAAATAATATCAGCAAAGTGACCTCTGGGAGGTCCAGTGAAACTAAACCCAAATAAAGCATCCACAATGACACTGTAATGTTTGCTCATTTCAGTAGAGTTTGGCAGCTTTTCTAAAAATGGTATTTCCATTTTGTTACACTGAGTTGTCAGATTGTGGTAGAGAGGTCTGTCTGTTCTTTTTGGATAAAATATGGCTGGATTGTAACCCTTTGTAAATGAATTAAAAGAAAATTTTTCAGATATAGCAATTAATGATTAGTTGAAATTAATTCATCATGAACACCACCTTCATTCTCATCCTCATCATGTTCAAAAATCAAAAAAACTAACAAAAAGTTTCAGATGTCTGGCACATACAAGACCATCACCTCCATTATTCCCTGGCCCACAAACCACAAGAACATCACTTTCCTTCTTATCTTTGTAACTCTTCAGTTTTTATAAAATCAAAATTCATTTCATCAATTCTACAAGTGTATCAAATTGACTGTAGGTTAATATTATACAATTATTAAGTTATATTATATTATGTTGAAATAATTATTCTTTTTAATTAACATTTATTGATTTACTTTGGCAAATGACACAGCACAACTCTGTCCTGCTAACTCCATCAGCTGATCTACACTGTATTCATATTCAGTGAAGAGTTCCTGGTCTATATCTTGGGCTTCTTTCTGACTGATGTTGAATAAATCATTGTTAACTAATTATTCAGCAAATCTTCTTAAGCATGGTTAGCACTACTTATGATATGATACGATATTATAATTTTATTATATTATTATGATTTAATAATTAATTTAAGAAGAGGCTATCTTGTTTAATTTAATGTTTATTTCTAAAAATAAAAAAAAATACATTGATAAATGAAATGAACAGACTTCAAGTATTTCATCCCACTGGCCGTTGAAAAATGCGCAAATGAAGTTCTAATCACTAAAGAGGACGTCAGGCAGAGGAGAATTTGATTGGCCGTTGAAAAAGAAAATAAATTTGTTCCACAGGAGAGACCTTTCAACAACAACATCAGGCAGTAAGAAATTCAGTTTTTATTTAAATTTTAATTGTAATTAATAATTTCAATCCAACTCATATCACAATCCGTTTTCAACCGATTTGCTATTTATATTAAAAAATAAAAAAAAACTGGCCATCATAGTTTTCTAACTAAAAGTAAAAAACAAAACCGACATGAACCGTTTCTTAGACTTGGACAATGAACCGAATCGGTATGTCGCACTTCTTACTGTTTGGTTAGCCAAGAAGCTGAAAATTTTCAATAAAACATGAAAGATTGTCTAAAAATTAAATCTATCTTACTGAAAAAGCAAATAAAACATGAAACATTGTTTAAAAATCAAATCTACTTTACTAATTTTTAGTTTGTTTCTATTTCAGATGTCAAGAAGCGACTGAAACCTCCGAAACGTGGGATCATAGTCACCACTAAATCAGGTTTTCATCTACATTTAAATTTACGACATTTAACGAATCTAAGTATATGTTTAAAATACTTTAAAAGTAGTCTTATTATTTATCAATACTCTTCAGGTTAAAGGATTTTTAAAGCAAAAAACAATTAAAATACTGTCAGGATTATTTAGTTTGTTAACACGGTTTTATTTTATTGCCCAGTCAGAAAACTGAGAAAACCGACCCAATTATCATGAATATTCATTTATTATAAAATTCCTTAAAAATCACGAAAATGGTAGAGAAAAAATAGTGACTTATTACCATACTAATAGTATAAAAAAGGTTTCTTCATTTATGAGAATCATTAAAAATAATTAATTAATTAAAATATAAATCTAGAGGCATTCAACAAAAGGCACATTAAAAATTTGAGAATTAATCATTACAAAATAATTAGGAATCATTCTCTAAAATGAAATTCGCTCAATAGAAAAACCATTTCTAACAAAAATTCGATAGTCTGTCTTATAGTTAATTGAGTGAAAAGCATACACGAATTCATGATTAAATGAATGAATGGATGAATGAATGAATGGAAAGATGAATGAATGAACAAATGTATAAATAGTAAAAATTATAAATTATGGAATATAAGGTTGCTGGATTCACATGAGTTTAATATCAAAACTACATATAATAAATGTATATAAAATATATGAGACTAAATTATAGATATATATATATATTTATGGTTGTAAAATTATTCATTGTTCCTAGAATGTATTGATTGGCAGTACAAAAGAAAGAAATCTCAATCATGGTTCGTGAAATCTGAAAGCATTGATAAAAAAAAATTTAAACATTCAATTTTCATAATTAACAACGAAAAATATGACGTTTACTGAAGAAATTAACGATTAATCAGAGATGGTGTAATGATTAGAAATGCCTGATTTTGTGCCGCAGTAACCTGGTTCGAATCCACATACATCCACTTTTTAGCATAGGCTAGATATATGTTTGATTTCACTTTCACATGCATTAACAAACGCTCTCTCTCTCTCTCTCTCTCTCTCTCTCTCTCTCTCTCTCTCTCTCTCTCTCTCTCTCTCTCATTCTCTCTCTCCTCTCCTCAAGTCTCAGAAATACAGTAAGACAGAATGAACTTTGACCTCAAACGTCTCCATTATTACCAGCATCATCATAACCTGGTGTATTGCTTGCTCTCTTCGTGCACCATCATCTCGGTGCTCTTGTAGTGGTTCAGTTCCTTCCTGATGGCCGCCTTGTCCTGGGGTGTCAACCTCGTCCAGGGCCTGTCTCCCTTACGATCCACCTCTTCGATCTCCGTTACCTGATTGGTCGGTTTAAACGCACGGTTAATTGGTTGGAGTAACTGATTGGTCGGTTGAAACGCATGGTTGGTTAATTGAAGTAACTGATTGGTCGGTTGAAATGCATGGTTGGTTGGCTGATTGACGTAACTGATTGGTTTAAGGTGATGAATGGATGATTAAGATAAATGATTGGAGTAGTTTATGGGCTGTGAATGAAATATTAGTTGATTGATATAAATGACTGATTGGAATGAATAACTGGTTAAAAGAGATGAATGAATGAATGAATGAATGAATGAATGAATGAATGAATGAATGAATGAATGAATGAATGAATGAATGAACGAACAAACTACGAACAATTGAAAAATTATGATTCTGGAAATATTTAACCTCAATGTAATCATTAAATTTCAGAATTTGTCTTTCCCTAAGCTCTGTAACTGTGGGCCTGAACGTTAACTGAAAAAAATTAATTAATTACAATTAATTAATTACAATTAATTACTTATTATTAATTATAAATAATCGTTAACTATAATATTTATTATTCATAATAAATCATCGTCACAATGTTCATCCCGTGCGAGCATTAGTTGTACCTACCTTTCTAACTAGGGTCCTCTTCAACTCTTCCTTATTTTTCAAGTATTCCTCCGGAGTCTGCTCTAGAATTAGCGGTGATTAGTGATCATATACACGTAACTGTATACATACATACATACACACACACACACACACACACACACAGAGAGACACGCGCACACATACACATACACGCACAGACACACTCACACACACACAACAACAAACTGAGCAAGATGTGTTTCTCTTGCAATTCGTAAAAGGATGGCCTTTGGCTCAATTTTCTAAATAAATAAAAAAAAATCATCATTACTATCATCCTCATCATTAAATCATCATCACTATTATATCAACATCATCACAATGTCATCATCATCATCATCACAATGTCATCATCATCATCATCACAATGTCATCATCATCATCATCACAACATCATCACCTGCTCAGTTGCATTCCAATCTTCCTTCTATCCTTCCTTAGCCTCCTGCTCACCAATGCACCATCCTTATCGGCTGATAATTACAATAAAATATTATATTATATTATATTATATTATACATAATAATGAAATAATATCTTTCTCGTGATGACATTTAACAAACTCTTGTTAACGTAATGGGAGAAAAATGTGTAATTACATTTCCCTCTATAACAACAACAGTTTAATAATAATAATTATAATTATTATAATATATTATTATAATATATTATAATGGTAGTAACCGTCATCGTCGTCGTCGTCGTCGTCGTCATCAGTGGCGTCGTTATCGTCAGCGAGAGTGTTGTTGTCCGGCAAGAGAAACTTGCTGGTCACCGTCTTCTTCTTATACCTGTTATGACTATATAATAAAAATAATTATCTGTCTGTCTGTCTATCTATCTATCCATCCATCCATCCATCCATCCATCCATCCATCCATCCATCCATCCATCCATCCATCCATCCATCCATCCATCCATCCATCCATCCATCCATCCATCCATCTATCTATCTATCTATCTATCTATCTAACTCAAAACAAATTTATACTATCTGTCTTTCTCTTTCTTTCTTTCTTTCATTCATTCATTCATTCATTCATTCATTCATTCATTCATTCATTCGCACACACACATCCATTCAAGTCATACTGCCTTCTCTTTAAATCGTTCTCTCATTTATTTATTATGCATACTTTCTCTTTTATTCACAAACATTCTCCATACTCTCTCTCTCTCTTTCTCGCTCACTCTCTCTTTTTCTCTCTTTAGTTGAGTAAAGAAATGCATATTCATTATACACTAATCTCACGAATATACGAGTGTCAACAATTAATTAAACCTTTGCATAGAATAACAATTAGTAGCATGAAATAAGCAAAATTAATGGCCAAACCTTTTGTTAGAGTTATTACTAATAAAACTATCATCATGACCGCCATCCCCAACGCCATTTAATAGGGATGTGCTGGTGAGTGAGTCGTCATTGTTGTCGGCGTCGTTGAGGTGATTGTTCAGCTTCGTCTGCATCTGCTTCATCAGCAACTTCTGTCTTTCCTTCTCTTTAGCGCCTGTTTGTTTGTTTGTGTGTGTGTTTGTGCGTGTTTGTGTGTGTGTATCGCACGTGTGTGAGTATGGGTTTATCATACGATATTTTAAATAAGAACAAAACACAGTAACACAAACTACAGCCCAACAAACAAAAGCAGCAGCAGCAGCAGTAGTAGCACCAACAACAGCATCACCTTTCATGGCACTTCGTTTCGGCTGCTTTGAGAGGTCAGGTTCAGAGGTCGGAACTTCTTGATACTTTGACCCCGGTGACGGCGTGCGATGGTAAACTGGAGATTTGGGACGTAGGGATGGGTAGAAATTCGTTATGACCTTTTTTGGGAAAATCAACGAATTTGGAATTTTTAAAATGAACCAATGACTGATCTAATAAACAAGCATTATTTATTGAAATTTTTGATCGATCTATTTTTAGAAATTACTAGACATTACTAATTTATAGAAACCATTGATCTATTTATAGAAATTATTAAATGAGCTATTATTAATAGAAACAACAAGTGATCTATTTATTAATATTAATAATCAAACTATAAAATATAAATCTATTACTAAATACAATACAGACAGAAAATACACACACACACACACAAACAAACACACACACAAACACAAACAAATCACATACACACAAACAAACATGTACAAGCAAAAACACACGCAGAGGCACAATAAGATTGATTAAAAGTCACAATTAAGGAAGGTTCTAACCAAATGAACTTATAATTACATAATTGTTTAGTAGGCTTAACATGCTAGCAGGTGTATATGCTAATTAAATCATATATCAATATAGAAAGATGACGAGAGAAAGAGAGAGAGAAAGAGAGAGAGAGAGGGGGGGGGGGAGAAATAAAAGAGATAGCGTTTATACAATCAGTACATATCTTCTAGGGAGAAAGAGAAAATCAGATAAAAAAAATAGAAACAGAAAATGAGAAAATGGAGAGAGAGAGAGAGAGAGAGAGAAGAAAAGAGAGTACGCACACAACCTTAATACTTTCAGTTCTGGTGACACCATTTTTGTTGATATCGTTGCCGTTGTTTACACTGTCGCTGTTGTTGTTAGTGTTATCATTGTTATTGTCATTGTTGTTTGCTGTTGTTGAATTATTTGTTGTTTCAGATGTCTTGCTGGCTGTTGCATTACCTGAGGAATAGAAAGAAATTAAAAAGTTAATGAGTGTGTGTCTCAAAGTTTTTACATACAACAAATATGTAATTACATTTAACAAAACATTGTATACTAATCTAAAAATATCATTAAATTAGTATATTTACCCAAAAGCCACGAAGAAATACCACAAACTATGTAGACAAAAAATTTGAAAAATCAATCCCAAATGAAAAAAATTCAATCTACACACCAGAATTTTGTAAAATGGCGGCCGTAATTAGATCCCTAGATGAAATTGTAATATTAGAAATGGCGTCTAAATTGTCGAGTTGAACTTTAGTAGTGGCCGGAGCCCCACTACCCTCCGAACATTCGGAAATAGGCGACGTTAGTGAGGTTAGAGAGGAGTGCCGGTTGGCCTTACTCGAGCAGAAGCAGCACAAAAATGAAGATCGATTCTCTGCAACATGAAAAAAATTTTAATTGTAAAATTAAAAAAAAAAATCTAGTCATCAATCAATTCACTTGAAAAAAATTATAACAAAAATATTATTGATGATAATAACAACTATAATAATAATAATAACGTTTGGTGTTTATCTTTAGGTGAGGAAGATCTTTGTTGCTTTTTGATTTTATTTTCTTAGCCGAATCATTTTTGGCCTCAGCAGCTTTTGCTTCAGTAGCTGCTTCAGTAGCTGTAACAGTAGCTGTAACAGCTGTTAACTTTGTCGTTTCGTCTGATTCAACTGCATTTTCTTTTTTCTTCTGTTTAGTTTTTTGGAATAATTTAGTTTTCTCTGTGGGATGGGGATTTTTTTTCTGCTGTTTTGACTTTTTTTTATCTTCTTTAGATTGTTTTTTATTCTCTAGATTTAAAAAAATTATGTGGATTAAATATTAAAAAAAAATTATTATTCATTATTTTAAAAATAAATTATTCTAAAAAAGACTATAAAGTGAATACACTTAAATGCATCTTACTTGGCTCTGGTAAATTTTCCTTAGAATTTTCATCATTTCCATTATTATCCAATGCGACAGTTTTAACTTCTGCAAATAAATTCAATAGAATAAATTTTTTTCATTGCAGAATTGTGGCCATAATTAAATCATTATTATATTTCAGGCATTTTTTAAATGCAAGAAATTAAAACACAAATTACATAAAATAAAATAGAAATATTATCAAAGAGTTGATTAATGAATTTTTGAAATAAACAGACAAAATAACAAGATAAAAAAAGAAAGTATATATATATGTGTGTGCAAATATAAGCACGATAGAATATGAAATGGTGAAATTTGAAATGATCAATTATAAAATGATCAAATACAAAATAAATTAATAAGCTATCTTCAAATAAAATGATAAACTATGATTTGTTTGTTTACATAAAATGAATTATATTCCAAAAATAGATTGAATCAAACATACTATGCTTTATTTTATTTGAAGCAAAATTTGTTTAAAAAAATTTAAACAACCTTCTGTACAAGATTCAGAACTTTCCATTTCAGCTAGTGATACATCACCATTATTTTCAGTTTTGACATTTTGGACACCCTCTTGTGAATTCTGGAGTATGCCTTCTTTATTTAAATAAAACAAAATATAACTGTTAATTATTGATAATTAATTATTATTTATCCCAAATGTTAAATGCAAAGATGAAAATATAAAAAATTATAAATTCAAAAATAAGTGCTCTGGAAAAAAAACAAAATTTGGAAAAAATTTAGATACCTTTTTTGATTGGAACGTTCGAATTAGACATGGGTTCAATGATCGATAAAATGACGTTTAATAAACTTTCGGTAAAATTTTTGAATTTTTTGACGGAAACAAACGACAATTCTGCTAAAAGATTAAAAACCGGATTAAAAATACTTAAATGAGTAAATTTTTAAAAGTTAATTTAAAAATCAAAGAACTAAAATATTTGAATTAATATCGCCGTTATAGTTTTTCTTTGTTTAGTAAAAGTAAAGCAATAAAAGCTTTCCATATAGATGAGTTTTGTGCTCAATATGATTCTCGTAAAAATTCATAATAAAGTCAATTTTTGCGGATTTTTTTATAATTGCATGCCGTAAATTTTGAAATTTCATCTCGATGCATGCATCAAAAAAATTAGATTCTAAAATTGTTCGATTTTAAATTTTTTTTCAAAATTTCCTAAAAAAATGACAAAAGTGAAAACTCAGCAATCCGATCGCGAGAAGAAGAAGTTGCAGGTCGGTAGTAGCAGCACCGTGAACGTAAATAGTAATAATCGAATGGCGAAAGCGAATCAGACGCCATCTCTTGCAATAAACCAGCAAAGAAATGATCTCTCAAGTTGTTTAGGCAGATCAGTGAAGTTGGAACCGAATCTTAACTTGACCACTAATAATTTTTCTTATCCAGCGATGCGCTATGCTACAGATGAGGAGCGTCCTGGCGTTGCTCAGCAGTTGGCTGAAATTAGGGCTCTTGAAAAGTATTTCAGTGAAAGTCCCTTAAGCAACTCTTCTTATTGCTCATCTTTAAATGGCTTTTCAAGATCCACTTCTCTGAGTGATTTGAAAGGTTATAAGCTATTTAATTAAATTTTTAACCACTGATCCAATCTGATTAGTTAATTTTTAATTAGTATTGATATAAAAATTATATCAACTCAATTCATTCAATAATCAAAGTAACTAGAACTAAATAATTCATAAAAATATTAATTATTTAATTTAATATTTTGATTTTATTAAATTTTATTTAAAAAATTGAAAATCCAGGTGAATTAGATATTTATTTAAACGGGACGATAGCAGATCCACTACCAAACGACATCCTCGGCTTGCCACCCGAAAGCTCTCGAGAAATGCAAACATTTCACTGCACAGACCCAAAGCTAGAAAACTTTCAAAGTTATTTAAACAGCGATGAGTATTTTGATGCATTGGATCAGTCGATTGGAGCAAACAGTTGGAAGAGCCCCACGTGCAAAGATGGAAGAATGGACGATGGTGCTTCCGGTAGCAACACTAACAACTTAATCAATCAAAACATATGTAGCAACAACAATAACAAAAGCAACCCTAATGTATACATGGTAAATAATCAAATGAAGGTTTCAAATAATGCTTGCTACAACGACTTGGACACAGACTTCTCGGCAAATTGCATGAATAAATCGACTCTGGATGTTAATTCAAAGTCATTCAATGATAGCATGGAGTGCCAAAGTATAATAAGACCTGGTTCTGCCAACTTTTTTAAAGTTTGCAACTATATTTCTTTATTTTTTCGGATTATGTTCTTAAATTGTTTATCCCATTTAGGAAGATGTTTATAAATTGCTTAGCTTTTTTTAAGAATTGCGCTTTTAAATTGTTTAGCTTGTTTAGGATGATGGTTTTATATTGCAATATACTTTTGACGATCCTGTCTCTTATTGAAGTTATAATAAGTAATGAAGATGTCTAATATGATCGTAAGGAGATGGTAATATTGGTGAGATGTTTGTTTCATCTTACTTGGGACACTGAAATTAAGAAGATCTTTGTAACTGGAGAATGTTTTAATTTTTCAGCCATCAATTTAGGACTGACTGACTGCATGTTTGTATGTATGTGTGGGCATGTATGTATGTATTTATGTATGCATGTTATATATGTTGGCTAGTTGGTCTTTAAATTGTGTGGTATGTATGTTTTGGAAATCAAATTGTGTGAATTTGTGGTTACTCTATATAATATACGTGGAAAAAAGCCAAAACAAAATGGCAGTGATGATTTTGGGTATTCATTGTTATAAATTTAATTGCATT
Organism: Helobdella robusta; assembly: GCF_000326865.2. Lineage (NCBI taxonomy): Eukaryota > Metazoa > Annelida > Clitellata > Rhynchobdellida > Glossiphoniidae > Helobdella > Helobdella robusta. The sequence goes on from NW_008704785.1 coordinate 865,021, forward strand.
TTTTAAAATTATAATTTAGAAAGATGCTTAAAGAGGATGTATCACAAAGATTACAAATAACTTATCACTAATAACTCATCATTAAACTGACCCTCACTGCCTTGTGAGTGATATTGGATCATCAAAGGCTAGGTCCACTGCTTATAACTGTGGTTGCGTAAGGAAGGGCGTCCTGCGTAAAAATTAGCCAAATAAATTACTTATAATGACAGAAGTGACAATGGCCCTCAGTATCCGGCAGAATGGCGTCGAGGGGTATTTCGGTTTCATCATAGGTAGCTAAACGGCAACCCCCGATCTCGGGAAAATGTCATCTAAACGTGTATTGTTGTTGTTGTTGTAATAACTCATCATTAATAACTCATCAACATCGCGAATATTTTCTGGAATTTTTTCACATTTTAATTACATTGTTATCAAATTTCACTTTTTTTTGTCACAAAAGCAGGAAAAAATGGACTCAGACGATGTCCAGATAATTAACACTCAGGGATTGAATGATGAAAACAACAACAACAACAAACTTGCTCTAAAACACCAAGCTCAAAATATGAATGTACAACAACAACAACAACATCTGCAACAACATCAGCAACATCAACAACAAGAACTTATGTATCGACAACAACAAATGCAACAGCTTCAGTACCAGCAGCAGCAACAGCAAATGTTCAGGCAAAGAGCCATGCAGAATAACATAGGCCATGCTAGCATGGGCAATTTCAACTTTAATAACAATAATAATAATAACACCCAAAATAATAATAATAATAGCATTAATAATGTTAATTACAACAACAACAATAATAATTGTTTGGATCCATCGGTAAAAATTAAACAAGAGATTGTTGATCCAGCATTGAAAATCACAAACTGCAGCAACAACAACAGTAACAACAACAATATTAATGACGGCCAACAGAATTTTTTGCCACCATTCTCTGTGTCTCCTTCACCATCCAAAAACACCAATAACAACAACAACAAAAACAGCAACAGTAATGTAAACAACAACATCAACAGTAATGTAAACAACAACATCAGCAGTATTGCAAACAATAACATCAACAGTAATGCAAACAATAACATCAACAGTAATGTTAATAACTACAGCATCAATAGGGCTAACATCGGCACTTCGAGTATTATGTCACCACCATCCTCTACAGCAGTCATGAGCAACAAAAACACTGCCTCTCATGATTTGGACAGTAGTATCCACAATCCAAAAACTTCAGTCAATCTCCAACAACAACAGCAGCAGCAACAACAACAATTTCAACAACATCAACAACAGATTAGTGGCAAAAGAAAACGAGAAGATACACCCTTCTGTGGTCCTGAACCTGTGGAGCCGTGCAACAATGCCATGTTTACTGCCCCATCACCAAGGGCCTTCAACTCTCCTAATTTCAACAACAAAATTAGTGAAGGAACTTCTGGGGATTTCATGCTGTCCGATGTTCAAGGTCTGCCTATAACCAGACAAATTAATGAGTCATTTGTCGAGGCTCCTGTGAGTGAAGCTTACCTTTTTTTTAATTTTCAGCCGTTTATTTTTAGATTTCTATAGATAACATGACTCTGCACTACACTAGGCTTTATATCTATAGTTTTAATTTCAAAATTTTGTAATTCTGTTTTCATGAAAATAATTTTTTTTCCTCAAAAAGGCTTCAGTTACAGCAAAACGACAAACAAAACGTAGGAAGAAAAGTGATCCGAAGGCAGACACCAAACAGAAATCCGACAACTTCAATGTTCCCACCCCGACTCCCAGTCCATATTCAAACATGCCCGGATCTGTCAGCAGTGTTTGCAGTACGCCCAACCTTAGTCAACAAATGAATGACATCACCAATAATAATAATAATAATATGGCGGCCTCTAACAAGTCCCAACAATCTAACAATAGTTCATTCAGTGAAGACCCAATTCAAAGGCCTCCTTCTATTTTGTCTATGCCTAATTTGAGTTGTTATGGCGGACCGAGATCTAACCACTCTGTGAGATCCAATCACGATGATGCTGATGGTCCTCCGCACAATCCAATGATGCTGAACAGATCGAATTCTTTGGGTCCTAGTCAGTCTAGTGGAAAGCAGTTGTCTGCTGCTGGCAACATTGCCAGCAGTTTGAATAATGTGAGTAACTGCAGTTTCAGTTCAAACAAGAGTTGTGATGACAGGAGTTTTCATGCATGTGATAATAATGCTGTCAATAAACCGATGACACCCATGCAAGATGTACAACTGCAGCCTGAAAACTCTGCTCCTAATTTTAGTGCGATGTCACAGAGTCCATCAAATATGATGCAACAACAGCAACAACATTTTGCTTATCAAAGGGCCCAGTTACAATCACCTCCATTTAGTAACGTTGCAATTCAGAGTCCTCTCGGCGCCAACAACATCCAACAACAGCAGCAGCAACAGATGATGATGATGATGCAACAACAAAATTTAATACAGCAGCAGCGAAAACAACAATCTCCATTCAACAGTGCCCCAGTCAGCAGTCTGAACAGTGCTTGCCAGCAAGGGACACAACCACAAGGTGCTAAAAAAACGGCAATGCAACAACTTGATGACCCCAATTTTGTACTAAGATTAATGGATCGTGATGAACGAGCACTTCATAAGTTAGAAATGACTACTGCACTCCAACCATCTCCATCCAAAGTTTGCAAGGCCCAGGTAAGTCCAGAGACTCCAAATACAATACAGTACATGCCAAGCTCTGAAATGAGTGCGACATCCCGGATGATGATGATGAGCAGACAGCACAATGATCAGAGGAAGATGATGATGATGATGAACAGTGGTGTTGATGATAGTTGCATGATGTCTGCCGCCTCTCCGGGGATGAGTATGGTGGACCCGCGAATGATGTCAGGCTCCCCATTCAACAACATCACTCACGAAGATAAGTTACGACTGGTCGATCAGCAGCAACTCGAATCAAGCATCAAGGGCTTGAATAGTTTAGGCGACAGTAACAGCAGCAACATTAATAACAGTAATAAAATGCAGATGACGGCAACTTCCATGCATTCTAGTGATTTCAGACGTGGTGCATCCAACTACCAGATGATGTATCCCAATCGAATGAATGGCTACTGTTCCTCCAACCAGTACGGCTACCCAGTTCAAATGTACCCTAGCGACTACCCATACGTGGATGATATGAGCAGGCAGCGAATGATGAGGCCGATGATGATGGACGACCGGATGATGATGATGCAGAACGGTGCCAAACAGCAAATGCATGCCTGCTATGCAAACGGTTACATGGGCAGTCGAAATGTCGCTAGCATTGACCCTCGCATGCGAATGTACATGGCAGATCCGTCGCATGCTACTAGGAATCCCATGTGCTACATCGACGGTCGACCGACCTGCGAAGTTCCTATGCTACAACCTGGTAGTGTGATTAGGGCGGGTGGCAACATCGGCATGTTGGTTTCTCAAGAAGGAGTGCGCATGGACGGGGAGGCCTTCCTGAAGCAGCAAGAAAAAAACGCCATGATGAAACAGTCTGCAGCTGCTGGCATGCCTAAGGGGGGCATGTACGATGACCGAATGACTGCTGATTTCAATCGATGCTCCTCCACCCGACACCCCAACATGCAACAGCAGCAAGAAATGTCCATGATGTTCCAGCAGAGGATGATGATGATGATGAAGAACAAAGCTCAAACTGCTCAACTATCACCTCAGCAGATGAGCATGATGCAGCAGCAACAAATGATGCAACAACAACAACACTTGCAGCAGCAACAACTACAGCAACAACAATTACAACAACAACAATTACATCAACAACAATTACATCAACAACAGAGAATGATGATGATGAGCCAACAATGCATGCCGTCATCTCACGATGTATACCCATGTCAAAATACCTCTTCTGATATGATGATGATGAGGAGGAACAGTCTCCAAGTCTCTGGCAACACCAACTCCATGTCTCAACAATCTTCTGCAACAGCCGCTGCTAGCAACAATAACGTTAACAGTAACAACAACAACACTCCATTATACAACATGTTAAGAACTAGTCATATAGCAGATGGGAATATTTGATGTGTAAAAATTTTTTGAATTTTGCGTAGTTAATAATAATTAGTTATTCTTATTTATTTATTTGTCTTGCACGCATGTCTGTCTATCTGTTTGTCTGTCACTTTTTCTTACTTGAATTTTATTTGTAAATTTTTTATTTCTGAAAATGAAAAATTTAAAAAAGACATTTTATTTACACTTGCTTACATGCCAATGTTCATCCTCTTAAGAACGTATGCAAACGTAACGCTAGATGTATTTTTTTTTATTATCATTTGACTCAATTCATGATTTAATATTTATAATTTAATTTTATAATTTCATGATTTAGTTAGAGAATGATTAAACTTTCTTATTAATAAACAGCAAACATTGACGAATCTCATATACATATCTATCTGCAATACTGACGCTTAGTAACATAACACGTCCTAAATCTATATTGACCATATCAATTTTTAAAGTAATGTAGCTTATTACTACCATCTATGAACACATGGATTGATGCATGTCTGTTACTACATATTGTTCTGTATGTGTTTTACTCATGTGTATATGCGTGTATACACGTATAATTGTGTACATATGTGTGTTTGATTATGAATAGGTCCGTAACTTGCACACATCTAGAATTTTATTTTTTTATTTTGGACAGGATGTTTTTTTATATAATTTTTTGCCTTAGTAGCATGCACACGACTGAGTTAAAATTAATTAATTCAGATAATTTTCTTTTTGAAAAGTTTTCTTCTAGAAGAATAAATTAACCCGATTGTAGTGATTTTTGTCAAGTCAATAACTCCCCTTTCAAATTCGTTGTAAATAGCCACTTGTATGTCATCATGTGCAGTGTTCAGTTAGATGTAGTAGTTGAAATCAGGCATTATCACGATATTTCAAACGTTTAATTTAAACATTTTAATTAATTTAATTAACAATAACCGAATCCATTTAATAATTAACTGTGATACTGACGTTAAGTTCGGAATTTATTTTGTGATAACATTCACCATCAAAGTGCTTCCGAGATAATGTTTATTTTAATGATAAATAATCTATCATTTGCCAGTTGTGTCTTAACACGATAATTTTTATTTATTTATTTATTTAAATAAACGTTTTGTAAAACACTTGTCATGCTATTGTTTTTAATTTCAAGCCATATATAAGATAATAAAAAAATAAAGGACGAAGCCAGACAAATTTATATTTTATGAAATTTTTATTCAATAAATGAACTTGTAAGACATTTTATTTAACTCTGTCAAGTCAAACATCCATTTACTCTTCTGCAGCTTCTGGCTGTTGGGGTGCACCTCCACCGCGACCGAATCCACCTCTCTGCATGGTGAAAGAGAAAGCGTTTCAAAATCATCTTTTAGTAATGCTTATGTCATAAATTTAAAAATCTAAATTTAATAAACTTCTACATAATGTAATTCCATGTGTTATTTTATTTACTAAATTGGATTGATGTTAAAATAGTTCTGAAAAAAAAACTAACAAATTGGAAGGATGCATTGGCTCCTGCACCAGCCTCCCCTTTCTTATCTGAACCTCCGGGTCCCCTTCTGTAGGCAGCCCTATCTTCCCCAACTTGTGGTCGGCCACCTGATTCTGGTCCTCGTGGTCGCCTTGCAGCCTCAGGTCTGGCTGGCTGAGCTTGCCTCTTCAATGTAGATGGCACAATCTCTGGAGGAAGGTGCAAGAAATCACGGAGATATGTAATTCCTTCATTCTTCAAATACCAATAATAATGGCGCCAGCAGAACTGCTCAGTTACAAAACCTTTAGAAACCAACGTCTGCAAATGAACATTTGAGCATTAATAATTTTATTAGTTAAATAATTTGCTGATTTTGTGCTATAGCATTCATGATTAATAGACCATTAAATTATTTTAATTAATTTTTTTAATTTTGATATAAACTTGTTCTTATTTTAATGTGGCGACAACGAATATTTAACCTGCAAGGCCTTGATGACATGGAGGTTGGGTACGTCGATCTCTGTGTGCTTCGGAGCGTGAAAATCTTTCTTGGCCACCAGAACTCCTTCTTTGAACAAATGTTCGTAGATGAGAACACGGTTCTTTTTTGGCATCAACATCTTGCTAAATTTAAGAAAACACTTCGTTAAATAACAGTTTTCAAACAAAATTAAATTAAAAATTGAAGTACACTCTGATGAACGAAAAATTACGAATAAAGAAATAATTTTAATGGCGATTAATAAAGATTAACTTATAACGAAAACCCACCAAACCTTGTTGATTTTTTATCAGGAGGAAAAAGAGAGTACACCTAATGGCCACAAGCAACGCTTACAAAAAAAGAACTAAAATATTATTTGCGGGTAATCAATCTAAGTTAACTTTCAAAATTATTATAACGAAATATTGTTATTTTATTTTAAATTCTTCAAGTTCATTACAATGATTGTTATAAAAAGTCATATAAATTATTTTTGAACGAATTTTAAGCATGTTTCTTTATTATTGCTTTTTTTGTTGCTAATGAAAACTTTGAAGAGTGCTTACAATGTTTTCGTAATTTTACTTTAAACAGTAACATAACTTATTAAAGCGATAGAATTCATGTTATATTATTTTAAACTGAAAATATAAATTATTTTATAATGGTTAAGTGAAATTCTTAACAACGTTAGCTATTGTTTTGTATATTTTCTGAATATTTTTTTACAATCTACCCTATGCTGTTGTAGAATGCGTATTGCTTGATATGATTCATTATTAAATGGCACAAAAATGTCAATATTAATGAGTTTTCAAGATTTATATTTAAATTTACAACGCCATAAATGTCATTTTATCTTATTATAGTTTAATTGGAATGATCAGATAAGATGTCACAAGGACTCAGAAAACCACCTCACGTCAGTACCAATCCATTTAGAAGTACTCTTACAGATGAATTAAATATCAATTTAAACTCAAATGCCAAGAAAAAATTAAAGCCTGACAAGAGAAACTCAAATGAAATTGAATTTTTGATGTCGAAAATTGAACACAACCGACCACAAAGTGCCTTACTAAGAGGAGTTAATGTTACACAATTAAATGAAACCAAACTCAATCCCGAACCTTATACCATTGAAGATTGTGATGATTTGATTGATGACTATCTATCACCATTAAAACTGGTTAAAATTAATCAAATTAGTATTAAATTTTGTAATATATTCAAGCTCTTTAATGACGAAAGCAACTAACAAAATCGAACAATTTCGAATAATTAAACTGAATCTCAGTTTGTCACATACAAAAAATGAACAATTTCGAATGATTTATTTAAATTTCAAAGTTTATTAAGTAAAAAATGAACAATTTTAAACATTTTGTCTCAATTTCAGAGTTTATTATCCGGCCATGAAGACCTGAGTAAAGTTAAAAGTCTTGAAATAAAAGTCAATTCAGAAGAAGCTGGCTTAAATAACTTCGGGGTTTACGTGCCTAATCTAGAAACTTTAAAACTTGTAAAAAGCAAAATACACGTTTTGAGGTTAAAATTTTTGAATTAAACCCGTTCAAATAATAAAGAATAGTTATTATAATCAAAATATGTTGAAAACTAAAAACTAAAATTCATTTTCATTTTTAAAAATCAGAGATTTAGGAAGTTCTCTGAAAAAACTGCGAATCTTATACATGCCAAGGTGTGAATTGAGAGATTTAGATGGTATCACCTCATTCGTATCAATCAGCCAATTGTATCTAGCCTACAATGATATAACAGATATCAGCTCCTTCAGTTTACTGGATAATCTTAGTGTACTCGACCTCGAAGGGTTGAAATTATAAACTCATTAAAACAAAATCTCCCATTATCATTAAATAATCCTTAAACAAAACATTCCAGGAACAATATAAACGATATATACCAGCTATCTTTCTTGAGTTTTTGTTACAAGATGACGACGCTAACATTGGAAGGCAATCCTATTTGCATCTCGCCAAATAGGGAAAGAACAGCCGATGTAGGCATTTTGTACTACTTATGCATGGTGTATATTAAAAATATTTTTTGCCACAGTTATTACTTTTATTAGGTATCAAATATAATATGCTTGGATTCCCCTTTGTATACGAACCGACCATATAAGCTATACCGTTCTTTGTTTTAAGACAACTTTAACACATTATTAATACCCATAGATATATATGTATCAATAAATAGATCCATGTTAATACGTTATCAGACTTTTTTAAATAAAATTTAAAATCTATTTAAACAATTTAGTTGATGTACTTTAGTTCTTATTTTCGTCACTAAATATTCCGGTTAATGGTTTTTTTAACTCTAGGCCACATATGACTACAGAAAGACAGTTATTGAAACGTTAGGAGAGCAGCTTGAAATACTGGACAACGAGCCAGTCGTTAGGTGTAAACATAAACTCACGCATAAAACCGGAAATGGAGATAAAACCGGAAATGTGAATGAAACCGGAAGCAAATTAAACGAAGATGACGAAATCATTTCTTCAAAAAATTCATCCCTATTGAAACTTCAAGATGACTGGAGTATGCTGGATGAACTGATGAAAGACGGAAAGCTCGACGGACTCAATGACGCCGGCGATAACAGAGATGACGTCATTTTCGAAAAAGATTGTAAATATATTTATTATTATTATTAAAAATTACAAAAACATTTGATAACTATAATTATAATTTTATTATTAATTATTTCTCTTTATAATTATTTCTCCGAATTCTCGCAGCTAGGCCCTTAACGAGCAGACCAATATCCTCTCTATCTGAGATCCACAAGATTGGGTCGGCGCTCAAGCCAAGCGGCTTCCAGAATATAAATAATAATAAGGAATACAGAGTTGGCGAAAATAATAATAAGAATGATATTGAGAGTAATAATAAAAATGACAATAAAAACGACGACGATGATGAAGAAAATGCATCTGCAACGAGGGCCTACAGCAAGAGGATATCTGACCCGATTACAGGTGGCTACAATAATGATTAATAATACGAATAATAATAAGAATAATAATAAGAATAATAATGAATAATAACGAATAATAAGAATGATAATGAACAATAAGAATAATAATAAATAATAAGAATAATAATAAATAATAAGAATAATAATAAATAACAATAATAATAATAAATAATAAGAATAATAATAAATAATAAGAAAAATAATAAATAATAATAATGAATGATAATAGTAAAGGCCAAATTTTTTTTCAGCAACACCACAGCCACCAGTGTCACCTCTGTCTTTAGCGGCGTCTGCCTATTCTGACGAATCAGGCATATATTCTGGTTTATATTCGTGTTACATGTTTTAAATGTCCTACTACTACTACTACTACTACTACTACTACTACTACTACTACTACTACTACTACTACTACTACTACTACTACTACTACTACTCCAACTACTACTACTACTACTACCACTACTACTACCACTACTACTACTCCACCACTACTACTACTACTACTCCAACTATTACTACTACTAATAATAATAATGGGAACATCTTTTATTTTTCACCATAAAAAAATATACAATGATAAATATATATATATATATATTATCTAACAATATATATATATATATATATATATATATATATATATATATAAGTTAATGTTAATTAAATAATGCGCAATGATAAAATTTTTAAAAGTTGTAAAAAATAATAATAATAATAATTGTAATAATAAGGTTGCGAGTCAGTCTGTCTGTCGGGCAGATCAGCTGTTTGTGGAAACCTTACGAGAGCCCTGAGATCAAAGAGACGCGCTTCAATTGATTATGGCGAAGAAAATGGCGCGATAAGTTCACGCGAATATCCCTCGAATGATGGAAAGACATTTGATGAGGTTAGTAATAGTAGAAGTAGTAGTAGTAGTCGTAGTAGTAGCAGTAGTAGTAGTTGTAGTAGTAGTAGTAGAAGTAGTAGTAGTAGAAGCACTAGTAGTAGTAATAGTAGCAGCTTCAGTTTAGTGGGAATTGAAATATAAAGTTGTAACAAATTAAGCTGATTGTGATCGGCAGTTGGTTGTTTAATCGATTGATTGTTTTATTGAACGAACGGACGAACGAACGAACAAACGTACTATTGAATGAATGAATGAATAAAGGAGTGATTAATTGACTGATTGATGGACTGATTAATTGACTGATTTGTTAATTGATTTATTCTTCCTCAAACTGCAGAAACCAGAAGACAAGATTATTAACATGCTAGCCAGTATGAAGTCCTTAGACGATGAAATTGACACAATGAGAAATGAAATCAAAAAGTTGTTCATTCATTCATTCATTCATTCATTCATTCATTCATTCATTCATTCATTCATTCAGTCAGTCAGTCAGTCATCCACCAACTCATTCATTCGTTCGTTCGTTCGTTCGTTCGTTCATTCATCCACTAATTCGCCATATTCTCAAAGATCTGTCCAAATGGCGAACACACGCAAGGCACCGCAAGTTCTAAAAATAAGCCACAACGACGACGATGATAATGATGCCAGTGATGATAATGATGACGACAGTGAAGATGATGATGATAATTTTAGGGCCGGAAGTACGAATACAAAACATAAAATACCTGATAGTGCGGTCACAAAACACGATGAGAACCTAAATTTCAATAAACTCGCGAGTGTACATCCCATGATGACTGATTATGACGATGGTGTTGATAGCAAGAGAAAAAATTTAATAGAAGCAGCCGGTTATTTTGTAGGTATGTTTTGAGGTGTGCTACTGGATTTGGTATTGTATACTTGTACTGGATTTGGTATTGTATATTTGAGGAATTGTATTGTATGCTTGAAGTATTTTATCGGGGTAGGATCTATTTTTTACTGGTTTGTTAGTTCTAAGCATTGAAATGTGTTGTATTTGGGCGGAATTCATCATGTATTGTGTGAATGAACGAACGTGTTGCAAATTTTTGTTATAGATCGTAAAATACAACCAAAAGATTTGTGTTGTATTTTAGGGTATTGTATTGTATCTTTAAGATTTGTATTGTATCTTTAAGGTATTGTTTCTTTAAGGTATTGTATTTTATGTATAACTTATTGTATTATATGTATAAAGTTAGTTATTGTATCTTTAAGGTTTGTATTGTATTTTAAGGTATTGTATCTTTAAGATTTGTGTTGTATTTTAGGGTATTGTATTGTATCTTTAAGATTTGTATTGTATTTTAAGGTATTGTATTGTATCTTTAAGGTTTATATTGTATGTTTAAGGTATTGTATTGTATGTATAAGGTATCTTTAAGGTATTATACCACATTACTAAATAATTTAGTCAAGTGAAAAATTTCAAGTACCATTGTTGTGTTAATAATCAAATTAATATGCGAAAATACGTGACAATTCTCAAGATGATGTTGATATTGAAAAACTTTGAAATAAAATTGTAATAAATTAAAAGTTAATATGGCAAAAATATAAAATTTAATTAATTAATTGAAAAAATAGAGCGATCAATATGTTGTCTGGAGACATAGAATATAATCAAACTCAATGATATCCATGCTGTTGGGCAATAACATCAATAATAGAGTTATCTATGAATGAATTAACCCCTCTATTTATCAATTCCTAATAAAATTATTCATTTTTACTTAGAAAATTACTTCACAAATACTTTTTTTCACTTTAACCTTCTTATTTTTCTCTTGCAATCCATCACAGACCTCTCAAACAAGACCATAACTTTTGGTTTGGAAGCTGTGGGAGAAGTGGATCTAAGGAAAGTTGAGAAGGATACGTGGAAAGCTGGAGAATCAGACGAGGAACAGGGCATAGAACAGGAAAAGAAAGCAAAATCAGATGGAAAAATATCCTCTCTCACATACGACAAAAATTCATTCCCAAATATTTCTCTACCTGAACAGCTAACGAGGCAAACCCACAAAACCGACATGCTAGTAGGAAAAACTGACAATCTTACTACTGCCACGCTAAACTCTATTAGTAGTAATAAAATTAGTAATTTTACCTCTAGAAGTAGTTGTAGGAGAAAGAAGAATACAATTACTGAATATGATCCATTGTCACTATCTAATTCAAAAGCGAATAGTTTTGATATTGGCACTCTTGGTTCGTGTGATTTCGCGAAGATTAATAACAATAAGTTAGATTTTTTAATTTATTGATTGAATGAATGATTGATTAAATGATTGAATGAATGAATGAATGAATGAATGAATGAATGAATGAATGAATGAATGAATGAATGAATGAATGAATGAATGAATGAATGAACGAACGAATGAATAATTAATCGTTTGAAATAATGGTCGGATTGTTGATTGTGATATTATAAGGCGTTATATTAATAATAATTATTATTAATAATAAAATAATGTTAATAATATAAGTTAATAATAATAAAATAACGTTGTTAATATAAGTTAATAAAAATAATTATTAATAATATTGAATGCTAATAGTTATCTTTTAAAAAAATTGCTTTAGATTAATACCAATTCCAAGGCCACAGATGAATTGTAGTAGCAAATCCAAAGCTCAGAAAAACATTGACAAATCAATTTATCATTAGATAGATTGCACACACACACACAAACACACACACACACACACACACATACATAGACTTACACAAAAAGGCACACACACGTATATGTTTATGTCTATATAGGTACACTACACAGGGCACATACACACATGCATTCATACACAAATTCACAGACACTTATTGCTGGTATTATTATTATTATTTTAATTATTATTAATATCATTAAAAAATTATTTTTGTGTTTTACGTAATTAGTATTTTCATCGTTACTACACCTAAAGAATTACGAATTCATGGAAAACCAAGATTTTTGTTATAACATTTAAAAAAATTAGTTTATATATATATATATATGTGTGTGTGTGTGTGTGTTGTGTGTGTGTGTGTAAGGGGTGCATATAGGGCCGGATTTAAGGGTGGGCAAGGGGTGTACTGTACTGACCCGGAACCACCAAAAGAGAAGGGGTCTTTTCATGAAATGGGTTTTTTAAGTTCTGGAAATGTAACTGGTTTAGTGTGTGCGCGCGTGTGTGTGTGCGTACGTGTGTGGTTATATATTTCAAAGAAAAATTAATTCAGAGGCAACTGTGATTTAATGAAATTATATATCTTGAGAGAGCATACATTTTTTTTTCTTCAAATTTATATCTTTTTAATGTCAGTCTAGACAAATTGATTAAATGAGTAATTGAATGAGTGAATGAATGAATTAATTAATTAAGGAATAAATGAATTAATTAATTAAGGAATGAATGAGTGAATTAACTAATAAACAGATGAAAAAACAACAACATGATTTCCAGAAATTGAAATTTGGCTTAAACACACACACACCGCACACACACACACGCACAAACACAACACATTAGAGGAATAGATAGGGTAGAGAGGTAGAGAAAGAGAGAGAGAAAGAAAGAGATAAACATACATCACACCACTATCACATTCAGAGATAGATTGAGAGAGAGAGGAGAGAGAGAGAGAAAGGAGAGAGAGAAAGAAAGAAACAACACCGTACATGCATGTTGAATTGAAAGGTAGATAGAGACAAATGGAGAAAGAGACATACATACACACACGACACCACAAACAGTCAGAGAGAGAGAGAGAGAGAGAGAGAAAGAAAGAGAGAGAGAGAGAGATGGTAGGTAGGTAGATATTATGAGTTGTATTAATTTTTTCTATTTCTAATTTTGTCATATTATCTCAAGTCCTTCTTGTAAACTACTGTGCGATAAGTTTGGATACTGCGGTTACCTTAACACCTCAACTCTCTCTCTCTCTCTCTCTCTCTCTTTCTTTCTATCTTTCTTTCTTTTTCTCCCTCTCTCTTTCTCTTTCTCTCTCTTTCTAACAACATCTAAAAACACTGCGCATAATATTAACAAGCAAGCATAAACAAATCATTTTTGGCCAAACTAACTCACGAATAATGATGCATTGCAAGTATAAAATATTCCGTAAACACTTGAGATTTGTGTGCGTGTGTGTGCGCGCGCGTGTGTATGTGTGTGTGTTCTACTTCTAAGTGGAGTGGTTATTTATAAAGTGAATGAATGAATGAATAAATGAATGAATGAATGAGTGAGTGAATGAGCGAGTTGAATGAATAAGAAATTGAATAAGCAATTGAATGAATGATTGATTTAATTAATTAATTAATATGCGAATGAATGAACAACTCTATACAAATGAATAAACGAGTGAGAGAATGAAAAAATTAAATGAATGAGTTAACGAACGAACGAACGAATAAATGGAAGAATGATTGAAGTGAGTCAAGTGTGTGTAATCTGCGTGCTATTTGGATGTTACTATGAAGAAGAACATGACATTTGATAGTGAATGATAACTATAAGTTAAACGAACGAAAGAATGAGTAAATGAATGAATGCATGAACGAATAAATGCATGAATGAATGATCAAGTGATTGAATGGATAAATAAATGAGTGAATTATTAGATTATTATATTACTAATACTATTGTATTATAAACTTATATCTGTCAATAAAAATACTGAGTTTTTTGTATGAAAAATGCAATTAACCATCGTATGTATATGTATGCATGCATGTATGTATGTATGTATGTATGTATGTATGTATGTATGTATGTATGTATGTATGTATGTATGTATGTATGTATGTATGTATGTATGTATGTATGTATGTATGTATGTATGTATGTATGTATGTATGTATGTATGTATGTATGTATGTATGTATGTATGTATGTATGTATGTATGTATGTATGTATGTATGTATGTATGTATGTATGTATGTATGTATGTATGTATGTATGTATGTATGTATGTATGTATGTATGTATGTATGTATGTATCCGGTCAGGGTTGTGGCCGCGTGGATTGGCGTTGATGTGGTTTTCAAAACCCGAGGGCAGGGACGTAACCTCAATCGTGGAGTATTCGGACAAGCGCTTGTTAATCTGGTTGCCTTGGTTGACCCGGCGTCCCCCTTTGGCAGGTTTTTGAAGGACGTATGGAAAAAACAAAAAAAGTCTGCACCAGTGAGCGGGAGCCACAACAAACGGTCGTCAGTAACTCGTGCAGTGCATTGCTACATTTTTCTCTAAACAGTTTTAGAATGTGATCGTGCAGTGGTACGCGTTTCAAAACAGCCGTCATCCTGTCAAAAAAAGGGGGTAATCCAAACTGGTAGGAATCTCCGAAACTGATACGGACGCACCCATTATGAGTCTATCGCTAGATGCGGCTACGTGAGGCGGACCGGTCACAACCTGTGGTGCATCCACCTTTTTCCTCGAACCCGAGCATTCCTGGCCTTTAACCCTTCCACCATGACGGCAAAGTTTCCCGTCTGGTGTGATCTTGTAGTGATTGGAGCAAACAGGGCACTGGGGTAAAACCGGGGCCATACAGGTGATTTGGTGAGATAAGTAATTTTAACAAAACAAAAATTAAAATGAACTAAGTACGTTTAAAATTTAAAGTACGAAATTATAATAAAATTCTAAGGTAATGGAAAAATTAAAGGTAAGTTATGAATAATAATATAGCAGCGCAGTTGAGGCAGGTACGAAACAAGCAACAGCTGTGCGCTATGAATTAACCATGCCAATTAAAAAATTAAAAGTTGAAAAATCTAATTAAATCAACAAAAAACCAAGGCAAACTGCGACAAAATGACGTTAAAAACTCAATCCCAGGATGATAACACGCAAAATAATCCAAAAGTTCAATAAAACAAAAGTTTAAAAACATATTAAAATACAAAATTTAAATTGAATTCAGAAATCGGCCGGCGCAAGTGTGAGCTAACGATGTATGTATGTATGTATGTATGTTTGTATGTATGTATGTATGTTTGTGTGTGTGTGTATGTAGGTATGTATGTATATATGTGTATGTAGGCATAATGTGGTAAACATATTTTTTTCTATGCATCTTTCAACAAGGATATTGCGTCTTAAAAGTTTTCCATAATATAATTATTTTATTATCATTGTAACTATTCTTATTTTATTATTATTACTATTATTATCATCATCATCATCATCATCATCATCATCATCATCATCATCATCATCATCATCATCATCATCATCATCATCATCATCATCATCATCATCATCATCATCATCATCATCATCATCATCATCATCATTTATAATTGACGTCATCGTCATTATTATCATTCATTTAACTCAATCATCTACAGCAGCTGTGACTTGATTTATCGTTATCTGTCACATACACGCATGCACACACACACACACACACACACACACACACACACACAAATATATATCTACACATACACGCACATACACGCACGCACACGCACGCACATAACGTATACACAGAGTGACTCACACACATTTTTACACATGCATGCACACATCCAAAAACTCGGTTTCTGTACTGTTCGATTCCGATTCGACAGGCTTCTTGACCATAAGATTTGTATATTATACATACACACATGTTTGCCAGCACACAAGCAATCAAACACATATATGTACACACATACGCACGCACACGCACACACAAGTACAGCTTTTCAAACAAGGCACTTGCAAACAGAATAAAGCAAAAAAAAGAATGACATGCATCAAGTAATTAAAAAATTACTTTCGAAATTGGTGAATGAATGAATGATTGATTGAGTGCTTGAATGAATGAATGAATGAATGAACGAACGTATGAATGAACAAATGAATAAAAGATGAATGAATGTAACTGCTACAACATCAGAACTACAGCATCAACATTAACAACCACAGTACAAATAATATAAACGACAAGGTTATTTACACTGACGTAAAACATAACACACACACACACAGATAAAGAGAGAGAAAAAGAAAGAAAAAGAGTGAAAGAGAGAGAGAGAGAGAAAAAAAGAGAGAATAAAAAAAGAAGACGAAGATGAGTAAGTATAATAAAAATTATTTTGTATCCAAAAATGAGTTCTTTGTATTGCATGCATGTATGTATGTATGTATGTATGTTTGTATGTGTGTATGTTTGTATGTATGTATGCATGTATGTATGTATGCATGTATGTATGTATGTATGCATAATGTAGTTGTGATATATGTCTTACTACTTAGTATTTAACTTATCTAGAGCAACACACATGATCTGTTAACCAATTACTTTAGCCTAAATTTTCAAACTCTCTCTCCATCTCTCTCTTTCTCTCTCATACCCTTCTTGCTCTTTTACACACATTCTCTCTCTCTCTCTCTCTCTCCATTTTTCTAGGTCGTTAATAGATATTTTTTTCACACTACTTGAATTATTCTCGCTTTTTATCGGTTGTACTTTACCCTCCATTCTTTCATTTGTAACTTTCTTACTCT
>NW_008704785.1:883233-888115 GCF_000326865.2 Helobdella robusta
AAACACACCATATAACAGACAAATACGTACACAATTTTACAGAAAAATACAAAGTTGTCTAAACTGGATTAGATAACGGACATTCTCTGCTTTGTGTTTTGTTCTCTTTGTCTGCAGAAGTTAAAAACAACAACCTCAAAATGATGCAACAATTTTATGCATTGTTATTTTCTAGGTCACATAAAATGATAATACACACACCATAGACACACATACACACCACAAACCACACACACACATACATACACACACCACACACACACATACATACATACACACAGCACACACTATTAGCCATTTAGACGACAATTTATTTAAATAAATGCTGTTGGTAGTACACTGATTGTTTATCATCCGAGTTTCAAAGTCAGTTCAATTTTTGACCTAATTTTCTTTGGGATTTCGAGTTTAAATGAATGTATGTGTGTTTGTGTGTGTGTGTGTATGTGTACATATATGTTTGTGTGTGTGTGTGCAAACATATGTTTGTGTGTGTGTGTGTGTGCAAACATTGTCTTTGTGTGTGTGTCTGTAATGTTTAAAGTTTAATTTTATGTTACTATAAATAGTGATGGTTGTTGTCGTTTTTGCCTCTAATTTTTATTATTATTGCTGTTATTATTGCTATTGTTGTTATTGTTGTTTTATTGTCATTGTTACTTTGTTATTATTATTATTAAAAATAATTGTAAACAAAAATAAAAATCCATCCAATCATCCCCCTTCAAAAAATACATCGTACATTGAAACATAGCGTTCATTAAAACAAAAATAGAATCGTCATCATCATCGTCGTCGTCGTCATCATCATCTTCTTCGTCTCATCATCAACAACAAATATAACATTAGAATTAACAACAGTTATAATAATAACATTATTATAATTACTAATACTGCTGCTACAACTTTTTCTGCTGCCGCCGCTGTTTTCTACTACTATTACTACTACTAATAATACTACACTTACTTCTACTACTACTACTACTACTACTACTACTACTACTAATAATAATAATAATAATAATAATAATACTAATACTACTACTACTACTAATAATAATAATAATAATCCAAAAAATTTTATTTTTAATTTTGTATGTGTTATTTTCTTCCTTTTCCGTTTTGATTTATGCTGCTTTTATGGTTTCATTATTATTATTTATTATTATTATTTATTATTCTTCTTATTATTATTATTGTTGTTGTTGTTGTTTTTGATAATGATTATTGGTTCTATTTGTTTATTTACAAGGCAACTAACACGTGAAAGTCACATTTCTTTGTTGATGGCTTGTTTTTCTAGTTTTATTTATCAGTATTCTTCTTCCTCCTCTTTTTCTTCTTCTTCTTCGTCTTCTTCTTCTTTATTTTATTAATATTATTATTGTTATTGTTATTATTGGGGGTATAGACAAGAGGGACCTTGGTCTCCAGGGCTTCCTTCCCGCAAAAAAATTTTTGCATTCGAACTCGATCGCAACTTTTAACAAGCTTTGCTTTTTCCTTTCTGTTATAATTATTACTGTTGTTGTTATTGTTGTTGTTAGTATTATTATTCATATTATTATTATTATTATTTATTATTATTATTCGTTACCAGACGCAGAAAAACAACGTGTTACAACGTTCTGTCGCTGTTACATCAGAAAGTTTTGTCGTTAATAAGGGACAGGAGTGCAATAAATTACATGTAAAATTTCTATAATAACACCGTGATGAGGTTTTTAACATAAGCAACAACAACACAATAACTTTTTCTCTTTCTCTTTTTCTCCTCTCTCTCTCTCTCTTTCTCTCTCTCTCTCTCTCTCTCTCTCTCTCTCTCTCAGTCTCTGTAGAAGTGCCGCAATAACCTGGTTCGAATACTATCTGTCCGAAATTCAAAGACTATCACATGCATATACCTGTGTGTGTGTTTTGTATTGTATACGAAGTATATGCGTGCGTGCGTGCGTGTGTGTGTGTGTGTGTGTGTGTGTGTGTAGTTTTTGCGAAGCCTAAGTCGTGTGGTGTGTATTTGTAGTGTGTATATGTGTCGTGTGTTGCTGATAGTACAGCATTTGTGGCTCGAAAGGTTTAGCTGGAGGTATAAAATGATGTCTATGGTGCATATGATGTTTACAAATAGGAATGATGAGGAACAAATCAACAACAACAATAACAGCAACAATAAGGACAACAATAACATCAACAACAGCCATAACAATAGCAAAGTTTACTGTAACAGTTACAAAAATAACATCAGCTGACGCGGAGACTCCTTAATATTCATGATGACGAAATAACCACACTAATCTTCACGTAAGCCACGCCCAGCAAGGCCATTGAGAGAGAGAGAGAGAGAGAGAGAAAGAGAGAGAGTGTGTGTGTGTGTGTGTCTGTGGGTCCTACTGTGCAATTCTTTTTTAATTTTTTGTGTGTTTATTGCCGAGTTTTATAATGTTGTTTTGCAGTCGTATGCGTGTTAAGTTAGCACACACATACACACACACATAAACACACACGCACATGCACACACATATACGAACATATAAAGACACACACACAAATGCACATGTTCAAATATACCCATACATACGTACAAGCAATCATCACTGATAGATACCTACATAATTGTATTAACAATTATCTACACTGATGTTGTTGTTGATGTTGTTGTTGTTGAAGTTGTTGTTGATGTTGTTGCTGTTGCTGTTGTTGTTGCTGTTGATGTTGTTGTTGCTGTTGATGTTATTGTTGATGTTGATGTTATTATTGATGTCAATTTTGTTGCTAAGTTCACCCTTGCACATGTTTACAAGTTTATTTTTTTATCTAACTTTCTTATCATTCACTTTCGATACTAACCAATGCCATACATTCTATCTAAACTATAATCATAATAACTATAATATATATATATATATATATACATTTATATATATATACATTTATATATATATAATTTTACATATTTATTATATTATACTATGATTGAATCATTTATTACTGTGTATTTAATGTAGGTATATTTAAGCCCAGGTTTATATGATGGTATGTATGTATGAATGAATGTATGTGTGTACGTATGTATGTATGTATGTATATATGTATGTGTGTGTGTATATATATGTGTGTGTGTGAGTGTGTGTGTGTAACTCTATAAATAGACTGAACCGTGCCTAAGCCGAAGTCGCTCTTTCACGATTTTGTAGACCGTAATCGAGTCAGTGAGAAGATTTCATACATAATTTTCTTGTTTAAGTTTTACTAAATAATAAAATTAATAATAATAATAAAATTAATAATAATATTATAATTATTTACTTAAAATTATGGCCCACAATAATATATTTTTACATTTTTTTTTTAGTTTTTACAACTCATCTTCTCTCAGGAAATTGAGATCAACAAGGATCTGTTTTTTAAAGCGTAAAGTAAGTTCCTAATCTTTTTTTTCTTTTTCTTCTTTTTCTTCTTCTTCCTCCTCCTCCTCCTCCTCTTCTTCTTCTTCATCTTCATCTTCATCTTCTTCTTATTATTACTAGTATTATTATTTTATTATTATTAACAACGTAACGTTAATGTTGTTATTGTTGTTGTGGTTGTTGTTGTTACCGTCATTATTATCATTGTTATTCTTAATTAATGTCATTATTGCTGCTATTGTTGTCTATCTTCATTGATGTCATTAGTATTTTTACTACTCAACTTCTTGCTACTTTTAACGTAATAATAATAATAATAATAATAATGGAAAAAATCTTTCGTTCAGCAATAAAATCAATGAAAATGTTAGTACAAATAAAATAAAATAATGAAATAAAATAAAAAATGTCAAATGCAGTAAGTAGAGTATTAATCTGAGATGCTCATCATTCGAATCGAGAGAGTACGACCAGAGTTATTTGGTTTTAAAATTCTTTCATTTCACATTTCGGTCGGCAGAGTTATGGCATGATATGGCAGAGTTTATAAAGGTTATTGCAAAAATAATCAGTCCAAATAATATTTATTAGCTAAAGATATAATAATAATAATAACAACAACACAGACATGGCGGACACCATGGTAGAGCAGCCACAACTAGCAGCAACAAAGACGAGAGACTTAGACGTTGAAAATTCTCCGCCAGGAACCGGAAGCGGAAAGCACATCGCCATAAAAAAGGTTCAAATGACGTCATCGTCTGGTGGTAGTAGTGGGAGTAGTATGATGATGATGATGCCCGATATCTATAGTTCAACTCCTGGTGGTACTATATACTCTACAACCCCTGGAGGTGATTTGTAGTTTTTTGATGATGATGATGATGACGACGTTGTTGTTGTGATTATGATTGTGAGGATGTGTTTGTTGTGATAACGATGTGATGATGATGCGTTTATTATGATGATGATGAATATTTGATGATGGTGATGTTGTTGTTGTAGTTGTTGTGATGATGATTATGATGTGTTTGTTGTGATGACGATGATGATAGCGATGATGTGTTTGTTGTTGTGATGACGATGATGATGATTTGATGATGGTGGTGATGTCCATTTTGCCATTGTATTTAAGATTGAACATTTTTTAAAAAGTTATACAAACATAACTCAACACACGTAAACATATACATGCATACATACACGAATATTATACATTCATACACACACACACACGCACACACATACACATACACACACATACAAACATACGTTCACCTCACTCAATCATCTGTTTACAGAACACGTTTTTAACACACGCAAATTTTCTCAACAATCGATATTTATTGCTGTTATTATTATTATTATTATTATTATTTATTATTACTTATTATTATTGTTATTATTATTATTTCTGATATTATCATTATTATTTCTGATATTATTGTTATTACCACTAATTGAATCGATCGATA
>NW_008704785.1:888241-930245 GCF_000326865.2 Helobdella robusta
ATCGTCATCACCATCATCATCATCATCGTCATCACCATCATCATCATCATCATCATCGTCATCACCATCATCATCATCATCATCATCGTCATCACCATCATCATCATTATCATCATCGTCATCGTTATCGTCGTCGTTATCTTTTATATCTCCAACACCATCATGGTCATTTTCACACTAAAAACGAAACCGAAACTACCATACAGGCACCCGGATCATCTACGACAGAAACTTCCTGATCCAGTGTAGGAATTCCCCACTATCGCAGACCCCCCCTACCAATCTCCCTCTCATTCCCGGGATCACGTGCCCAAAGCAGCTCAAGAGTCCTCTGTCGACCAGTCCAACAAAGCAGCAACATAATGGAAATTCCCACAACAACTATCATGGAAAAACCCAAAATCAGGGCAACAGCAGCAACAATCAGGATATCCACTATGGGAATTCCCCACCTCAACAACAACGCAACAATCATCATCATAATTACCGCAACAACAACAACAGCAACAATCGCAACAATCATTTCCATCAGCCAAAGAATGCCTCCCTGAAGTCCAAAGGTAGGACAGTCTTAAATAATATTATACATCAGGAGTTTGAAATAGAAACATTTTTCTATGAATAAAATAAATAATAACATTAATAATAATAATAATAAACAATTATAATAATAAACAATAATAATAATAATCTAGAATTCATATTTCTTTAGGTTTTCGTCAGGATGACAACCCACAGCAGTTCCAGATGGACATGTGATTGAATGGGCAATCATATGATGTTAAATTTTTTTTTTAACATTGTAGAGACATAGTATATAGCATGATTGGAGGAATAAGCTTTTTTTCGCTATTCTTATGGTATCTTCGTCGTTCGAATTGATACGTTGTGTATGTGACCAGGTGCTCAAGTACCTCGTACACACATACACAGCATTTTGTAGGAATTATGAATGAATAATAATAATAATAATAATAACGGTGTGTATTATATGATTATTGCTTTAATGTTGTTATAAGCCCCGTACGACCTGAAAGTAATTAAAGTTTTCCTAATCACCTGGGAATCTCTCTCCCTCCCTCTCTTTCTTTCCCTCTCTCTCTATATATATAGGTGCCTAAGGGGAAGTGTACGCAAATTTAAAAGTACATTTTCATTGAGGTACCTTCGTACATATTTCTTTAAAATGTTTCTCTTTACAACGCATAGTATAGTTTCTGCATGTTTGGTATGAACGAATGAATGAATTAATAATAGATGAAAGAATGAATGAATGGAATCTATTTATGTGTATATATATATATATATATATAAATATATATATATATATATATATATATACATGTTTTATAAGAAAATTGAAATTTTCTAAAAATTTGTGATACTGGACAATATCAATATTTTTTATTTTTTTTCCGAAAATTTTGATAACAAAGAAAGACTGTTGCCATGAAAATATTCATTCATTTGTTCGTTCAATCATTCATTCATTTGTTCGTTCGATCATTCATTCATCCTTTTATTGGTTTATTTATTTTACTAACTCATACAATCACTTTTACATGGGTAGACATTGTTATTACTAACTAATTAATAATCAATCAATCAGTTAGTTTATTAATTAATTGATTTTTAACTAATTAAATAATTTCCTACCCTCAAAAACACTCAGTACCGTGCATGAACACAAACTTCAAAATACATCCAATTTTTCTTACCCTTAATAAACTACTTCACACGCATACCAGGTTTTTACTGTCAACATTACTACATTAAAACAAAAAAAATCACATTCAATAGTTTTTCTGATGCGTTTTATTAACTACAAAGAAAAAACAGTCTGACATACATGAACAAAGACCAATAAAAACTTGAAAAACTAACGACCAATCCCTCATTTTAGTCTATTTTAATAGACAAATCACCTAAAAATGTGTCTACGATTTTAGTTATAAAGAATTTTTTAAAATTTTCATAATAAAGAAACAAATAATTATATCATTTCCAAACATAAAATCAGATTCTGTAATTTTGTAGGCGATTTCAATAAAGATTGATAAATACGTTTTTTTTTTATTTCTAACAAATGAAAATAAATACTAATATAATGTAATATTTTATTATATTAATTATATAATAAATAATAATTATTATTAAAATTTTCCTAAAGAGTAACGATAATAGAATGAAATACGAAATAAAAAATAGAACTAACAACATCAACAACAACAACAACATTAAATATTAATAATAAAATTAATAATGTAATAGTTAATTGTATGTAGCGATAAATATATACGTCCACAAATGGTTAGAAAAAAAATAAATAATTATATAAAAAAAGACAAAAACACCAATGAAATCAAATAGAATAATGAAAAAAAGCTCTTAAATGTTTTAACAAAACACACACACACACACACAGACACACGCACACAAACACACTTGTTAAAAATTGAAACTAATGTAACCAGTTTACTAAAGATAAACTAAGTTAAACCAATTTTTTTTACATACACTCAATCATATGCATGTGTTAGGATTTATATATACATATCTCCCTCTCTCTCTCTCTCTCTCTATATATATATATATATATATATACATATTGATACACACACACATGTTGTAAATATATGAAATTACTACTAAGTTACTACAATGTGCTTTTGCTATTAATACTACTATAGCTGTATTAATAATAAGTGTTCATTCAATATTGTAAGAATCATGAAATCACATATATAAACACATAAATATATATATAATATATATATTTATATATACATATATATATATATATATTCAAAGTTACATTAATCTTATGTATATCTAGAATTCTTCAAAACCACCTCAACAACTCAAAACTCGTTAGACTCAAAGACAATAGCATCAATGACAACAACAACAACAACAACGACGACGACAACAACATCTATAATGAGGACAGCATGGAGATAATGAAGATGGCATCTTGAATTGACAAAGAATGAACAAAGAATCCAAGAACAATGATAATAGGATGTTTTTTTAATGGCATCAATAAACAAACAAACAAACTTACATACAAACAAACAAAACAAACAAACAAAACAAACAAACAAAACATACAAACAAACAAACAAACAAACAAACAAACAAGTAAACATACAAATGAAACCAAATGAAACATAAGATAAACACTTAGTCATAGCCTCGGTAGACTTCGATTTCGTAAAAATTAATTAATAATAACAACAATAATAATAATTATTATTATTATTGTCATTATTACTACTCAGAAAATACACATATTAATTCGTTATCAAACAACATTTAACAAATTAAGCCAATAAAACACATTCATAATATATATATATATATATATGAATATTAATGAAGATAACTTATGTTAATGAGTCGATTTGGTGAGTGAATGAGTGAAGTCTGCGTAGCGCTAATGATATTAATTTAATTATAATGATGATCTAACGACGATGATGATGGTGATGATTTAACGATGAAGGTTTCAATGTGGAAGCATGTGACGTGACGATGATAACGAGTAAGATGTCAGTTTTAATTAATGTTAATCAAAAAGTTTGAGATGTAATTTAGTTAAGATTTATACAATCAGCCAATCAATCAATCAATCAAAGAACCAACCTACTAATTGATTAATTAGTTGATTAATTAACTAACTAATTAATTAATTAATTTATTTATTCGAACGCCTGTCTCAAGAAACGAGATTGCTCCATTATATGGGTGAACTTGTTTCCAGTTGCAGTGGCCGCTGAAACATGGCGCCCAATGTACCTGCGTAGAGGGGAATTTAATTAATTAAATTAACAATAAAATCTGAAACTTTGCTACCTGTGGGCTCTTACGTTAAACCACAGCAGTAGCAACAACAACAGCAGTAGCAACAACAACAGCAGCAGCAACAACAAAAATAGGAGTATTAGCTAACCCAACAGGCCTGCTCGAGCCCTCCCTCGCGATGACAGTTTCAAATCTTGGCTTGACATATGACCAGCCACCCTGGTTTTTGTGCTCCTCCTGGACCCAGAACACCTTGGCCTTCGAGTACTTCTCTAACTCCTTGCGAATCAGATCCATTGGGAATGGGCAAAGCTGGAGAGATTTATGAAACAAAATGGTTATCAATTCGAAAGGTTTTGATGAATGTTAAGTTAGGTTATATACAGAAACATTTTAATTGCTCATCTTAAACATGAATAACATAGATTAATTAATATTCTTCATTTATTTCATGAAAACTAAACACACACACAGGCACGTATATACGCTAACACACCTGTTCAACTCTCACGATGGCCACATCAGACAACCTCTCCTTCTGAGCACGTTCCTTGGTGAGCTCGTAATAAACCTTACCAGTGCAGAAGAGCAACCTTTTGACATTGTCAGGATTCTCAGAGGCCACACCTTCTTCTGGGATGAGTCGTTTGAAGCAGGTCCCATCCAGCATCATGTCCAAGCTGGATTTGGCCTCTGGATGGCGGAGCAGACTTTTTGGAGAGAAGACAATTAGCTGAAGAAAAAGAAGGAATGTCTTATAAATGCTGTCTTATAAATATAACCAAGTGAAGATATGATTTAACACACACACAAACACACACACACGCGACACATACATACACTACATACAAATTCATAATAAACACATCAACAACTTGAAAACACTATCAACAACATCCTCAATATCAAGTCCTAAGCCATAACACTCACAGGTTTCCTGAATGGCAGAAGTATCTGCCTCCTGAGCACGTGAAAGTAGTTGGCTGGAGTTGTGCAGTTAACGACAAACCAGTTGGTCTCGTGCAGTTGCTGAATCTCAAAATGCTCATTCTCAGGCTGTTGGTTTGTTTGTTGTGGTCATGTTCAATTCACACATCCATTTCTTCATAGTTTTAACATCCATAATATATCCATACATCATTTCATTCATCCATTAATCCATCGGTCCATCCATCCACATATGAATCGATGTATATGTGGATAAATGCATGCATGCATCCGCCCATGCACATGCATTACTAACAGGGAAATAATCAGGATCATCGTTGCACATTTGAAGGAATCTCTCAGGTCTGCAACTGGAGTGCTCAGGTCCCTGCAATATCACATCATCGTCGTCGTCATCATCAGTGTTATCATCATCGTCACCAAACTCATTGTAATCACATCATCTCATTGTATATAGAAATTCCTTTGCTATTAAACATTAAATGAAACTTAAACATTTATAAAGCTAACCAGCCAAACAAATGTCGATTTTGTAGCCAATCAACTGAGGACCCAATTAACCAATGAACTAATCAACCAATTATCCAACTCAACTAACCATGCCCTCGTAACCATGAGGTAGCAGGACGACCAGACCACTCTGCCTAATCCATTTTGCCTGACCACTGCTCACAAACTGGTCGAATATGCACTGGGCAGTGTTTGAGAAGTCACCGAATTGGGCCTCCCAACAGACGAGTGCATTTGGATTGCTCATTGAGTAGCCAAGTTCAAATCCTGGTAAGAAATTAATTGATTTAGTAAACTAAACAAACAGACAAACAAACAAAACAAACAAAAGAAGACAAACAAAATGTTACCAAGAACTCCAAATTCCGAGAGAGAGCTGTTGCAGACGCTGTACTGAGCCTGATCGGGGTACATGTGGTTCAGGGCATTGTAGGTCACTTTGTCTCGATTTTGATCGTGAAGAACGTGGTGACGATGGCTGGCATGTGAATTATGGATAGAAACATTTGAGAGGGTGAATGAGATGTGTTGTGAGGATGAATGATTGAGATAAGATTAACATACATTCATACACACACACACACACATACACACACACACATACACACACACACACACACACACACACACACACACACACAGGAATGAATATGTTATGAGGACGAACAAAAAATGAAATTGATTGAGCGGGAATTAAAATAAATTGTATCCAAACTACAACAAACTACACCACACACACACACACACACACACACACACACACACACACACACACACACACACACACACACACACACACACACACACACACACACACACACACACACACACACACACACACACACAGTACCACCACAAAAATTCTAACCTAAAGGTACCTCTCTCGACGTCCTGCCCACTCAACCTCACATGGATGCTCTCCTTAAGCAAGGAGGCAAATGCCATGGCTTCCCCCATGGCCCAGTCAATTGAGCGACTGGTCACCATATCCTTACGGCCTTTCAAGATACGTTTGATACCTGCAGATTGGTGAAGATACCGATGATGTTGCTGTTGTGTGTGTGCGCGCGTGTGTGTGGTGTTGTTACTGGCGTGTGTGTGTGGTGTTGTTACTGGGTAAGCAGACCAAAATACAAACAACAAGATCACACAAAAGCAAAAGATCAACACACAACATTTGGAACCGTCAACCAAACAAACGAAATCCAAACTAACCATTATGAACAACAAACTCTCCACCAGGCTCCTTACTGAGAACATCCCCAATATGTTGCAGGGTCTCCTCGGGAATGCCGGTGGGGATGAGATTCATCGGGTCCTTCCCGTCGAAGAATCCGGACCAAGGGGAGTCTAGCCAGAGTCTGTTCTGGATGGCTGTTTCCTTGCGTGCAGCTGCATACGCTTCCTCACATATTTTGTCATACTTGGCTACTTCCTCCTGTGTACAATTGTGTATGTATGCATAAGTATGCATGTATGTACAAATGTTTATGTACAAGTTAGTAAAGTATAAGAGGATAAAATTAGGTGTGTGTAGGTGTGGCACACGTGTGTGTTTGTTTCAATGAATGTATACAAATACTTGAGTAGATCTGAATGTGTGTGGTTCAGCTTGTAGTTAAGTGTATGTAAATCTAAAAAAAAACGACAGCATGTCTGTCAATACATTAGCCTGTGAGAAGCCATAGAGATGAAAAAATACACAGCACACACAAAAACGTGAACTAGCAACACCTCTACAAATACACACATACACTCTGAAAACAAATGGAAACTTCATACAGAAACACACACGTGCACAAACCTCATACTCTTTCTGATTGATAACACCCTCAGCCATCAACTTATCAGAATACTTCTTCAAGAGGACAGGCGTCTGCTTGATCTTTTTGTACATGAGAGGTTGAGTGAACATGGGTTCATCGATTTCGTTGTGCCCATTTCTACGATAGCAAACCTGAATTAAGAATAAACGATTCAACTATTAAATAATCAATAAGAAAAATAAACTAACCAATCAATCAACCAACCAATCAAATCACCCACCCACCAACAGCCGAATCAAATCACTCATCCAATCCCTCACCCCTCAACAACCAACCAGATCAATGACAACATCTTTTCCCCAAGTTGACCTCCACTCGGCTGCGACCTTGCAGACGTGCATGACGGCCTCAGGGTCGTCGGCATTGACGTGGAAGATTGGAGCACTGACGACACGAGCCACATCGGTGCAGTAGGGAGAGGAGCGTGAGAAACGTGGGTCAGTTGTGAAGCCAATCTGTTGCCACGTGTCGTCGTTGAGTAATTGAGGTTAATAAAGAACTTTGAACTACATTAAATGAATGACATCAATCAAAAATGAAAAATACTAAACCAGTTATTTACCTGGTTATTGACGACAATGTGTACAGTACCATGGGTGGTATAAGCAGGCAGGTCACTCAAGGTGAAGGTTTCGTAGACCACCCCTTGCCCAGAGAAGGCCGCATCCCCGTGCAACAAAATGCTCATCACCTGTTTGTTATTACAAACATTTCATTGACAATTTTGTTTATTTAAGTCAACCAACCAACCAATCAACCAATCAATCAACCAATCAATCAATCAATCAATCAATCAATCAATCAATCAATCAATCAATCAATCAATCAATCAATCAATCAATCAATCAATCAATCAATCAATCAATCAATCGCAATCAATCAATCGATCAGTCGACCAGTCAATCCATCTACCATTCAATATGGGCCAACTTGCCTTTTGTCCTTCGGTGTCACCTCTGTAGAATTGTTCAGCTTTTGTCTTGCCCTGAACAACGGGGTCACACGCTTCCAAATGGGAAGGGTTTGCTACTACAGCCAACCTGATTGGTTAAAAATTATTCAATTGAGAGCTCTTTTGTATAGTTTGATCATTCATGTATTAAGGTTTCAGGAATTCGAATGGATCATCAATCGACAAAGTGACCAACAAACCTGATGTTTTTATTGGTAGTCCTGTTGAGTCTCTCATGACTCATGCCAAGATGGTACTTCACATCACCACTGCCCTCGTCGGCTGCCTCCAACTTAGAGTCGAACTGACAGAAGATGTGCTCCAGAGGTTTGCGACAAACATTGGCAAGTACATTCAAACGACCTCTGGTTAGTAATGAATGAATGAATGAATGAAAGATAGATTGATAGATGGGTGAACGAATGATTGAATGATAGAAAAAAACTATTAATGAATTATTGGATGAATTTTCGTATGGACAGTTGATTGATTGATCGATTGATTCATTCATTCAGTCAGTCATACACAATAGCAACCTGTGAGGCATTCCAATGACAAAACTGTCGACCCCAAATGCACTGGAAGCATCTATTACACGCTTCATTGCAGGTATCAAGACCTCACATCCTTCCAAACCAAATCTGTACGGTGTATTTTGTTGTAGTGCATTGGGCTATGTGGAGGTATTTTGTATTAGCGTGGGAATTTCGTATTTTTTTTTTGTATTTTCATTTTAAATTTTTCATTGCAGGTAATACACAAATACACATACACACACGCACACACACACATTAACAGCTTATACAAATTTAGCGTAGTGCTCACAGATTACAGGTATGCAATATGAAGCAAAAAAAGGAAGAAAATATTATTATTGATCCATTCATTCATTTCATCTCATGTAATCTCATTCTACAGCAGGTATGGACCATAAATGAATAAATGATAGAAAGGAGTGCAGATAAAATACCAAAAATAGATCTACCTATTTGCATTACCCACACGCACACGCACGCACGCACGCGCAAACAAACAAACACAAACAAAACAAAAACATACATACATACATACAATATAAATTAGAACAAATGCAACATTAATAAAATAGAAACAAATCATAGAGAGCAATAAATTGTACTGAACAGTTAAGCCAAAGTTCTGGCTATCCCATCATCAACCAACCAGCCAAACATACAAAACATACATACATACATATAAACAAACAAACAAACATACTTACGCACAAAACATACATACATTTAATCAGACATAAAAACCACACATACATGCAAACACACTAAGCATACACACATATAAACAACAAACTAGGTAGTAGGACATATTTCACAACTACATTATACATACACACACATACATACACACACGCACGCACACACACACACACACGGTTAGACATGCATACACATAGTTACACATACATATACACATTTTTTTAAAATGTGAATGCATACAAAAAGATAACAATTATGCTTTTGTATTAAGACTATAATTTTATAACCCCCATGTTAGTAATTTTATTCACTTGCTACTTTAGTGCACAAACAAGGTAGAGCCAATATTTGGAATTATTTAATCCAGTCACGGCCACTTTTTTCATTATAACCAAAATTAATTTTTCAAGTCATAACCTCTGTCGAACCATCTCCAACCAGTTTTTAAAAATATAATTGTCTGTAAATCTTCTTATTTTTATAAAATAATAATTGAAATAAAAAATAGTATAATTGAAATAAATTCATTACCAGTAGGTTAAACTATTTGTTTATTTATCTATTGTAATAGAGAGAGAGAGAGAGAGAGAGAGAGAGAGAGAGAGAGAGAGAGAGAGAGAGAGAGAGAGATAGGGAGAGAAAGAGAGAGAGAGATAGGGAGAGAAAGAGAGGGAGAAAGAGAAGATAAAATTGAAAAAAGTAACAAACCTCTTCTCAGAAGACCACTTTTTAGCCAGAAACTCCTCAAACCTCGTCGACCTAATCAGTCTGGCCATCAGAGTTCTCTTCTCTTCGTTTGACATTTCCATAACGTGGGGCTTCTCGAACCTCTGCTTGATCCAATCTTGCTGCTCCAGATTGTTTATGAACATGTACTCCACGCCCAAGTGACGGCAGTAGATGTTCTGATTGGTTGGTGGATTGGAAAAATAAACTCTATTGGGCAAGGTAGATGCTAAATCAATTCGTATTGGTTGAATAAAAAGTTGGATAAAATTTTATTGGCCTATTAGAATGCTTGACAAATTTTTATTTGTTGAGTTGGTCATCAGATAAATTTTCATTAGCTGGAATTAGGATATTCCATGGAATTCCCATTAATCATACTTACAAAGGCAATAGCTGATTCAAATAAATATTTAAGAGTTAATTTGATTAGCAATAAATTGGTATCTATCTCTTGAGAGCCATAAATTTAACTACTGATAATTCTACATATTAGTGAAAGTTTGATTCATATACTATATAAGATATATTGATTTAATTAACATTGAAGCACACAAAACTTTATCAATCAAAAGTTCAAAGACATTCCTTGAAAACTTCTCTAAAGCCTAAATCCTCTCATAAAATACATAAGCAATATACATATACACATTTTTAAAACATGAAAGTAACAACAGCACCAACAAACAAAACTAGCATACACAAAACACACAAAACAATACCTCAAGTCTGCTAATAATCTCTCTGAGTGTCAATGAATGTTCATTTCCACCGATGTATGTTGTAGGCGGTAGTTGGAAAACTCTGTCCATGTCTGGCTCACCTGAAACAGACACAATAATGACGTCATAAATGACATGCAATGACATCAGTAGTACTGGCAAGCCTAACAATACAAGAGTATCCATCCACAGCAGCAGCAAGTATAGCATCATAAACCTCTTAGAAAAGCAAACCAAAATTATCTTCCAAATCAAATCCCATCTCACAAAATTCATAATTAACAATGACAGATGCAATAAATTTGAAAAAAATTATGAACCAACCTAATCTGTAATTGGTTACTCTAAGTTCAGGCACATCACTGGGGTCAAGATCGGCCTCAGAAATACCCAGTGGGTCCAACTCAGCCACATTATGCCCTCTCACCTGATTTGTAATGAAATTCAATATTAAATAAATAAATCAATTAACTTATCTAACATCTTATAAATGATTATCAGCCAATCAATTCTTAATAAGTGTTTTGAAATTGTAATAAATTTTGAATTTAAACATCTACAAAAATCTTATTTCAGTGCAATGAATGCAACTTAAACCCACATATGAACTACATTAAGCAAACTTCTAATTCAACATACAAACATTAGATTAATGCTTGTATGTTTGTATAATCTTTAATTTGAAAAGGGCAGATAGATAACATAATTGTTAAGATAATGACATTGAAACATTCAGCTATTCAGTTTCATGCAATCAACAACCAGACCATTTCTCACAACTCCATTTAAAAATCTATGAAACAATTACAATACTCTAATATTAAATCTAACCCACCATAAACCACAACCAAACTAGCACAAAATGTGAACGAAACAACAGCTTTTACAAAAACTTTTACAAAAAAATGAGAAAAACAGAAGAGAAAAATTATTTCACAACCTGAAATGACCTAATGATAGCTTGGACAGCAAGATGGTCATCAATCAACTTGGTATCAACACCAAAAGACTGGGCAGGGACTGCACCCATGGGCATGCCCTGGGGGACCAGGGTACCATGGTAGGGACTTGGAATGGGGGCTGAGGCATGGGCCTGTCCTGGTGCTGCACCACTGCTTGCATTTTTGAAGTAGATGTCCCATGACTAATATAGAAATAGATAGTTTTACTCAGGTTCAGTCTAGTGATTTGAATTCAGTTTAATATTGTTGATCCTACTTCTTAAATTTAGTTGTACATAGCTAGGGCCCAGTATTTTGAATGTAAAATAACCTATCATTAACATATCAGCAAGAAGTTTCAAAAAGCTCAACAAAAATGTATAGCTAATAAATTATAAGTTAGATCAAGTATAGAATAATCTTATCAAATGATTTTTCTACCTATTGATTTTAAACTTTAAAATTTTAAAAACCATCTCAAAAAAGCTCAACATAATAATTTAATAAATCATTTAATAAATAAATAAATATAAGTTATTAAAAGTTTGTATTTTATAGCAGACCTTGTGAACACTCTTGGGATTTTCCAGCCAAGCATTGTACATCTCTTCAATGTAGGAAGAGGAACTGCCATTTAAAAATGGCTCCTGAGCAACTGTGGCCTTGGGGCGATTGAAACTATTTGTCAGATTATAAACTGGCCTCTTGGCCAGTAGTGGCGATCTGGCCAAACGAGCAATGGTGCCGAAACTTCTCGAAATTAATTTTATTTGTAGCATGTTTTCTTCTTGGAGATTCTCCTAAAATCGACCTAAATAAATAAAAACCAAACAACTCTCACGAAAAATATAAATTTTTAAATTTGTAAACAACCAAACAAAACATACAATTTGTTTATCCTCCAATAAATATTTCTGTTACGACTAACGACGCTATGACGCAATAATAATAAAAATGAAACTAAAAACCAATTTTAGAAGTTAGCTAACACAATTTTTAATTATTTCCGATCTTTTATTAAAAGTTCGCTAGCAGAAAATCAGCCGACTATCAATAAGAGGAAGACTCTTACTTAGTTAATTAATTTCTAACGCTATAAAATGGGCGATATTATAATAAAAATGGTTAAAATTAAAAGCGGATGCGAGCAGACGAGTATTAACAGCCACCAGCCCAAGCCTGTAATGTACAGTAGGGAGTGTTGCACTAAGTAGTAATGAATAATCTCATTCTTACTTCTATTAACAACGTATTCCACTTAATCATTTAAAGACGAACATGATCATGAACATGACACGCGCGATTACTGATTGACGTCATTGTTAGGTTTATTTTAATGATTAACGTTAATTTGTTAATTAAAAATAAAATAATGTAAAAATTTGAAATAAGTAAGATATCCTAATTTTAAATAAATATACGTTCTATAGATCCAAAAACAGACGAACTGAAAAAACTACATTTGAAAAAAACAACTACCTCTGTGATTTATTGAAAAAAAGATGATTTTTTAATAAAGCTGTACAAAATCACGATAAATTTGATATAAACCAAACTTGGTAGGTTCTCGAAAGCAATGCAATACAGCGATAATAAAGAATTATAAAGGACGTAAGCCTAACCTTCAACTTTGACACGCCCCTTTAATAACCAATCAGAACGCGCAAAAATTCGTCATTAGCCAATAGCAGGTAAGTAGGTCGTCCTGCTAATAATTTGACACCGATAAATTCGTGGAAATATAATTTGGCTTTGAATTTAAGCCGCAAATTTTTGGCACGATTGGAATATTTCGCTCATTTAATTTATGAAATGGTGAATAACTGATTTAAAGGCTGTGACATGCCATTAGTAAAGCCATGAATCAATAAATCAATACCGCTTCGCGACAGTAATGCACGTAATGGCTGCTTGGTTCACTTATGTTTGTTCTTGTGTGGATGTCTTTAATAAATTATATATTTTCTTTTGTCACCTCAACAGACTTAAATTTTTGTTCTTCTGAATGTGTAAATGATAGTCTCATAAAATTAAACAACTTTGTGTATTCGAAATTATGATACGAATGATCTTAGTTGAGATTATGGTTGACAATGTTGGGGTTATGCTTCAATCGTGATTGAATTGAATTTAAGTGTTTATGAACGGTGTTTTTGTTAAAATCATCTTTACATCACATTCAACTGAAATACTATCCAGTATTGACGAGGAATAAGTACAAAGAGTCGCAAAGAAGAGAGTGATAGGGCAAATTAACTTTTAAATGGAAATTTACTTTTCGCTCTTTTCTTTCTTTGGTTTACGAACTTGCTTCCTTCCTTTTTTTGCTAAACCCCATCGTGGCATTGTATCTGGTTTGTATATTTTTAGAGTATTTGATGAAGCGCTACTTTTAAACATTATTTTTTATTTCCAAGTCATTCAATTTTGATTTATAAAATTTTAAAATGCAGATTAATCTTCATCGCATACTGATTGATCGAAATGTCAGGCGGTTTAGACGCACTCGCACTCCGTGAAGCCGATGTTGCTAAATTTTTGGCATGCGGCACCCACTTGGGAACAAGTAATTTAGATTTCCAGATGGAACAATACATCTTCAAGAGAAAGGCCGAAGGTATGCCACACAGCAACTTATTTTTACATGTTTTTAGTTGGGTCTCAGTGTTTGTGATTAACACTTTTTAATTTAAATAGATTCATAAATATAAAATAAATCTGTAAAAAAATTAACTAATTTTATAAATAGTTAATTATTAACTATTTATAAAATTAGTTAGACAGGCTTAATATTAAAATATAGTAATATTTGTAAAATGTCCATATTTATTTGTTCGTATTTTGTCTATTTAATTAACTAAAATATTTTTACACATTATTTATCGGAAATTCAAACTAAATCAGGTACATATATCATCAACTTGAGAAAAACATGGGAAAAGTTGCTGTTGGCTGCCAGAGCAATTGCAGCCATAGAAAACCCAGCCGATGTTTGTGTTATATCAGCTCGTCCTTATGGTCAGAGGGCTGTTTTGAAGTTTGCATCATACACAGGTGCAACTCCAATTGCTGGAAGATTCACTCCTGGTGCTTTCACTAACCAGATTCAAGTTAGTTGATTGTTTATTATAGTTGTCGATAGTTTTAAATTAACTTTCAACTACACACCTTGTGGTAAACTTTAAGTAACCAAATATACACTGAAGTTGTTATGTAAGAAAGGAAATGATATTAATTGTAGGCAGCTTTCCGTGAACCAAGACTGCTTGTTGTGACTGACCCAAGAACTGATCACCAGCCAGTGACTGAAGCTGCATATGTGAATATTCCTGTAATTGCTCTATGCAACACTGACTCACCACTGAGGTACATCGATATTGCAATCCCGTGCAACAACAAAAGCATCCAGTCCATTGGTCTCATGTGGTGGCTGTTGGCCAGGGAAGTTCTGCGCCTTAGAGGAACCTTGAGCTCTGATGTCCCATGGGACGTCATGGTTGATCTCTTCTTCTACAGAGACCCCGAAGAGGTTAACCTTTAAATTTTTTCACCAGCTCAAAGCATAGTGTATAATTAAGAGCTGTTATTTTAACTAGCTATTTAAAATGTTTAGAATGAGAAGGAAGAACAAGCTGCTATTGAGCAAGCCAAGGGACCAAAAGAAGAGTTTGCTGAAGCATACCAACCTGAGGTTCCATTCAGCACTGAGGTTTGCAACTGATCACTCTGCAGTTAACACTTTGTTATACGTTGTTTTCATTAACAATTCAAATTTCATTAACTATTATAATATTTGTTCTGATTATTTCCACTGTAGCAATGGGGAGCAGACTCGGTAGCACCACAGCAGCCAGCTTTTACAACCGATGACTGGTCAGCTACAGACACGGGCGATTGGTCGAATGCAGTCCCACCTGCGAGTGCAGCTCCAACCACAGAGTGGGGAGGCGCCACCACTGGCGAAGCTTGGGATTAAAGAACACTCGACCATCGAATGTTCCGTTTGCTCTCCTATCAGTTCTTTAAAGAATTGGTATGTTGTTATTTGTAACATGTCAGCAAAAGACGAAACTCACTAATCAGAGAAATTTTTTATGAAATAAAAAAAATAAACATTTTGAACAGTGTTATTGTTGATTTTAAACTACAGTGATACACGAAAATGATTTAACTTTACATAGATTGAATGATTAGTATATGAAGCAATCATTGATAATGTAACAAGTCTCACAGTTAATGGAAAGAAAATTATTCGAATGAAAACAAAAATTGAAAATTCGTAAAAAATTCGATTGGTGTTGTAGTCCATCTGTTGTTATTGCAATTTATAGTTTGGTGTGGTTATGTTGGCTTGTATAACAGCGTAGTCACGTATTTCTTCCTGTATCTGTGGGTGCCACTCATCACTATCACTCCATCCTATAAAAGTTAGAATTTTATTTGTATTTATTGTAAGACATCTTAATGGATATCTACCTATACGAGTGCATTTTCTTCTGATTAAAACTCTTAACTAGGAATTGACGGTCAACACGGACATATGTTACATAATTAACACCAATAACAAATGAATAAACTTAATTAACACCAATTTTTAAACAAACATTAAGTTAATTAGGAACTGAATAAATATCGCGTAGATATATTATCTCAGAACGTGTAAAGCTGTAGAAGACCTTGATGGAGAGAGCATAGAGATGGTTTAGCATGACGTGATTTGGTTCTGGTAACAGTGTAGGCTCGCACTTCGGAATAATAATTTATAGATTTATTCATTCACTAATAATTTTTTTAATATAAAAGTTAATTATACTGTTGAGTTTGTATAGTTATTAGGTTTGTATTTTGTATATGAGGTTTAATGATAATTAAATTTAGAGCGGTTTTTCCAAGATAATCAGATAATTATAATGATGGTTTAAAAATTATTTAAATTGTTAATTATTTGAAAACAATGACGGTGGAGCAAAATTTTACAAATTAGCAACCCTAGATTAAATTAATCACCACCTGCAAGGGTGATCCAGTATTTAGAATGACCTGCAAAAGTTGCGGTGGTAGCGTGGGAGGTGCCGTTATATTTGCCGAGTGGGATTTCGCCGGGATATCCTGAGTGTACGATCCAGGTGGAGATTTACTGAATCCTGAATTTGCGTTAATAGCGTAAACAATTGTTAGGCTGAAGCGTTTTTTTGTTTACTAGATCAAACACTAATTCTACTAAATCCTGAATTTGAGTAATGGAGTAAAGATTATGGAGTTGAAGTATTTTTGTTTGAAATAACTGTTGAAAATAAGTTAAGATGTCATACAATTGAAGTATTTAAATATAAATGACAGTGGGAATTTTTAAAAATAAAGTACTAAAATATTGTACAAATTCCGCTAAATCAAGATCAATTTTTCAAAAGCAAAAATTGTGTAATACAAATCAAACGTTACAAAAACGAGAAAATATCAACAAAATAAACAAATTAGAGAAAAAAAATTTAAGAAAATCATTCAATATAATTGGC
The DNA here is from genome assembly GCF_000326865.2 of Helobdella robusta. Taxonomy (NCBI): domain Eukaryota; kingdom Metazoa; phylum Annelida; class Clitellata; order Rhynchobdellida; family Glossiphoniidae; genus Helobdella; species Helobdella robusta. The sequence continues at coordinate 905,419 of NW_008704785.1, forward strand.
TTACCTGATCTTGAAGAGTCAGCCCCCATGCTATCATGGGCCAGGGCTTCAAAAACTTCAAAATCTGATGGCTTCACTTCGAGAGTGTTGTACTCTTCACCATTTTCTTTCACTATCTGCCATGAAAAAATTAATAAACACAGGCTAATTTACATTTCTTTGTCAATCTATGGAGAATTATAAAATGATAAAAGTTAATTTCTCAAGTACAAACACATACCTCTTTCTTTTTATCACATGTCCAATGGCCATCAACCAGAAATTTATATTTGTATGTTCCTTCAGGTAAATTGACCACAGTGCAAAAATTGTGTGAACTGTAAAATTAGCAAATAGATCAACCAACCATTAAAAGTTATCATCTTTCCATGCGATTGTGTTGTGTGTGTGAAAATGTAGATATTTATATGCTTTCATTTAGTTTGTCTAATTAAACTTGTTTAATTTTAAATTCATAAAGTTGATATGCATTGAACATTAATTTTTTAAGGTAGGGTGTTTTTACTTTTTTTTCAGTTTTCATTTATCATTTTCTCAAAAACAAATTTCTTTTTTGTTAGATTGTTGACAGAATATTATCAAATATCATTTAAAACACTTTATGTAATCAAAAATAGTAAACCAAAAAATTTTATAGGTTGATATAATCACATTTATTCAGAAAAAACCCACACCTTTTAACCATGGGCAGTTTAGTTGTACCGTCATCAAAAGTAACAAAAACCGTGTGACAAGGATTATCCTTGTCAGTCTCCCATTTTATAACACTCGGTAACTTTCTAGGCTCGGTGTCTGCTGGATCTAAAGGTTGCATTGTATTTTCTGTGTCGTCAGAGCCAAAAAACATCTAAAATAAATATCCCATTTAATCTATAGTACTATTTTAAAGTGATTAGTGATTAGTACTTTAGGAGATGTGTCATATTCAGCATCTTGTTGTCCTGGATAACCGTGTATCTGCTTGGGATTGAACAGGGTTGGACCCCCATCATCCAATTGTTGCATTCTATCTCTTCCTCCTGTATTGCCCATCTTCAGATCAAAAAATTGTTAAGATATAGAAAAGAAATAATAAATTATTTAGTGTACCTGTCAAATTTATAATCTGAATGAAGAAAGTGTAATTTACCTTCATTAAAAATTTGAGACAATGAAATTAAAAAAACACTGTATTCTTCTATTAATAGAAAAGCAGTCATTGTTTTGTTGAAACTTTATTTTGTTACCTTGACTTGTTGATTTGATCCACACTCCACAGGATTCTTATTTTTCTTATAATTTCAGGAAAAAACCAACTCGCTCAGCTTGAAAAACCTCAAAATTAAAAAGATTCAGAAAACGATTGAAAGAATTAATTACTAATCTTCAAATTCGGCATTAATTCACTATAAAATTATTAAATTGATTCAACTCGACGGACGATTTCACTTTCGCAACTCGCTTCTCACTTGTTTTGTAAAGTTTTTTTTTAGATGAAAAATAATTTAAAATTCCTGTTGTAGAGCTTCATTTAATTTGAAAGTTTTAGTTACTTAGCTGCTTTTTATTATACATTTTGGCAAAACTTGAGATTTGTTTCGGGTATTATATAAATATTATAAAAAAATTTTAAAACAAATTTAAGTTTTTTGTAATTTTAATGTTAATCTTTCTGCTTTAAATTAAGAATTAAGGTCATAATTATAAAGGACGATATGTAAGACAGTTCGTTGCACTAGGGCGATATTACGTTGCTTTCGCGTTTTTGGACGGATTTTTTAGAGACCTACTTTTTCATATTTAAATAGAATTAGGAGAATTTTTAAAGTTTTTTCGTAGTTTTTTAATTAAAATTTCCTTAACTAAAATGTCCGGAGAAATAAAGCATCCGAAGACTTTCATGCAAAAAGCAAAAGATGAGCCGTTTGTTCCACTAGGTAAAATTTTAAAATTTTGAATGAAGAAAACTTTAGTTTTAAAAATCTTCTTTAAACTACACATATTTAAAAAGTTTATTTACTGGTTGGTTAACAGAAACTTGAAAAATGTTGTTAAATTTCAAAATTTTCACTTCTAGATGTGTTTATTTCATGATTATTAATTATTATAATACAACACACACACAGGTATCCTGGGTACTTTAGGTATGGTTGGGTATGCCGTGTCCCACTACAAACAACGAGGCAACATGTCATTGTCAGTGTATGTCATGCAATACCGGGTCATTGCCCAGAGTGTCATCGTCGGCGCCATGACACTTGGTGTTGGCTATCATATGATGAAGAATTATTTATACCCGGAGAAAAAACAAGATTGAAAGGAATATTTACTCTTATCTTGTGTTTTTGTTGTGGAGACTAAGTCGAAAAACTGAAAGGATTATTTATGTGTCTGTGTGATTGTTTGATTGTGTGATTGCCTGTTTCTCTTTTTGTGTGTGTGTGTGAATTTCATAAGAATATTGGTTTTGTTTAGCACTAAATATTTTTTTGTTTGTGATAAAATCTTGTTACTCTTAAATTTATATGAAAATTTTATTTTGATTTGAGGTAGAAAAAATAAATTCACAACTTGCCTATTCTGTTTGATGAAGAAAATTTGTTATTGTCATTTGTGTTATCTTGATTTATTCATTCTAAATGAGTTTATTCATAATTATAAATATATAACTCGTTATTACATCATTTTTAATGAAAACATTGTCAGATGTTTATATATTGTTTTGTTTTGCAATGAACTTTTAACATTTAGTTAATATGGTAAAGTTGTTAGAGATACTTAGTTATCAGCCATTTTAACATAGGAATTATTTTTTCTTGTTTTAGAAGTTTTAATTTTTATAATTATATTTTGAATAAATTTATAGTTTTGAGTTTTGTTTAAAAGCAAGTATGTCGATTTGGCAACGAACGTATTTGGCAAAAGTGTACTCTAAGTATTATCCATTTTATAATAAACCAATTAAGCTTTTATATATATATATATATATATATATGTATGTATGTGTGTGTGTACACACTTTTGTTATACATTTTTTTATATTTTTTTTATTAGTCTTTATTATTGCAGCTCTGACATACGCAGAACCACTTACAATGTTACTGATATATCATCTATATATCTTTATTATGTTCTTCATATCTTCAACCAATGATATGAAGCAGCCATCTTTTGCCACAAAGGCTGTTTGTTTATCTTTTTCACACGACGTACACATGGATTTATGTGCACGCGCAAGCACCTCATCATATACGCTGAGTATATGATAGCCATTGAGATGTTTGACTCACTACGCATTCGAGCCACTGAGCCATCTCGCCGGCCAGCATGCGACAACTTACGTCGTCTACCCATTAACCAACCCCGAAAGGATGGACGGCTGGGTTGACCGGGAGTCGGCTACCCGGATGAACCTGTAGAAACTGCAGAATTCGAACCCGGGTCGTGGAAGTGGTAAACAGACACGCTAACCACTCGGCCACATTCAATTGCACAAAACGTTTATAAGATGAAGTTTAACGTGAAGCAACGTTAATATGGATTAACTAACTAATTAATTAATTAATCAATGAAGGATCAATTAAAATCATTGCAAAGAAGTCTTGAATGTGTGAAAGAACATAAGAATGATGATAAAACAACTATTGTAACAATAATTATTATCGTTATTAATGTTGTTTAAATACTAAATAAAATTCACTATCAGAGAAACTAATAATACAGATAATGTGAAAGGTGCATTCATTCATTCATTCACACATTTCGTCACTTGATATATTGTAGATCAATTTATACTCTGATTAAAAACTATAAATATATTGTTGGAGAGAGAGAGAGAGAGAGAGAACGCAAAAATCCGCAAAGCGATTTTTTTATGTTCCTAACAATTGAGCACAAATAAAAAAAGATCATTTTTAACAATAAACTCTAATATAAAACTAATGTGTCAAAATTCTTTTGACGATCAATCAATCCAATCAATCAATAATACTCATCGTCGTCGTCATCATCATCACAGTATCATAGAGCGCCAGAGATTGTAGAGACAAGACGACAGTAAACTTTCCGTGTGCTCCAATACAGGCGAAGGAATACCTAATAATAAGAAAAATAATAATAACAATAGTAATAATAATATAAATAATAGCTCACCCTTGTTGACATAATCCAGTTCCTCTTCTTTACTGATCAGATAGAACTCCTAATTTTTTGAGGGTGAGAGTAAAAAAGCATAATAATAATAATAATATCAAACAATAATAATAAGGAGAAGAAAAAGAAGAAGAAGAGGGAGAATAACAACAATAATAATGTTTAAAAAATTCCAAAAAACTTCATACAATAAAACAATAACAACAGCAAAAGATAAGCACAAAGGACGACAAAATGAACAGGAACATGAGCAACAACAACAACGACGACAAACCAAATTTTTCTGCCCTTCATCCACTTTGAGCATGAGACAGACGTCCAGATACAATGGATTAAGAACAACCTGGAAGAAAGATTATTTATTTATTATCAATTATATTATAATTATTTAAATTATTATTATTTATATTATCGATATTATTGTTATTAATGTCGAGGGTATTATTATTTATTATATAAAATACGCGCGCGCGCACACACACACAAACGCACGAGATAGGTAATCTTTCCATTTTGGAACCATCTAGAGTTAACTGTCTCCTTATGATAGAGCTGCTTAACGATATTATTCATCGTGTCCAATGAGCATTCAGAGAATTGGGTCAATCTGGGGTCAATGTCGTAGAGGTCAACCCTTTTAGCAAGGTCAAGGAGATTGACGAATTCTTGGAATTTTAATTTCGCCATCGCCTGTTTTCGATTTGATGAAGTGATTAAAATTTGAAATTTGAATTAATTGTTCAAAAAACAAAAATTAATTAGATGATTAATAATCTAATTTCTTTAAAAATACACCCACCAACAAACACGCCCATGCACGCGCACATACACACACCACAAACACACACACACTCACAAGCATAAAAACACACAAACAAGCAAACAAACAAACCGGATCTTTTGATTCTTCCACTTCTCCAGTCTTTCTCCTCCTTTTCGATTCCTCATCTGAAGAAATGACGTCATCATCATCGTCGTCATTACCACCACCACTTTCTTCATCATCATTATCATCATCCTCATCATCATCACAACTAACCTGAAACGAGCAACCTCATCCAAAGATGATCTCTGTGACATGAGTTCCTCATACTCTCCACTAACTCAACTATGCGGGATCTGCTCCGTGATTGGTCGGTTGGTTGGTTGGTCGGTTGATTGGTTGGTAAGTATGTTGGTCGGTTGGTATGTTGATTTAGTTGGGTGGAATTTTATCGAGAATTTAATTTATAGATTTTTTGAGGGTTGATTTTATCGGATGTCTAATTGTTTGGAGTTTGACAAAATTTAATTGGCTGGCTGATTGACTGTTTAGTTGATTGATTGATTGACTGAATAACCATCATTTGATTGAAAGATTGAGAGAATAACGACAACGACAACCAAAAATAGCAGCAACAACAACAACCAACAACAAAACCAACTTGGCTATATTGACAACAGGCTGTAGTATGGTGTGCAATGGCAGCTGATGCCAGTTCGAGTAACCGAGGTAGTCTTTCTGCTCACAACGAAATTTCTCTGCCAGCGACTTTTCCAAGAGGTTGAAATTTATTCTAGAAGGATCTGCAATAGTGAAGATGATGGTGAAGATGATGGTGAAGATGATGGTGAAGATGACCAAAATGACAGAGATGAAGTAAACGATCGACATTTCATTATCGCTTTCATACCCGACATCATTATCGCATCCTTCCACTGTACTCAACACAATCATCATCAAGGACACCATCATCGCAATCATCATCAGCATCATCGTCACATGAACGGGTGGTGGCCAGCCACACACTCACTGGCACACTGTTTGGAAACATTGACAGCAGTGTACGAAGTTGGCGATGGAGATGCTGTTGTAGACATGGACCTCCTCTTTTTATCCATATTATTCTTCGGATAAATTTGAAACAGGTTGGTCAAAACTATCCAAAACTTCAAACTGAAATATGATTGGCTGCCAGAAACAGCTGATCTAGACGGGTTAATAAAAGTAACGGGAGGAAGTGAAGAATCGAGAACCAACAGGAGACCGATTTCGAATCCCTTCAATAGCTCTTCATTGACGCTGTACAGTTTGCACTCTTCATTGGTTGGTTGGAGGGTGCAGAGTAGGGCGTGTTCTTTCACGGAGGTCTGTGATTTGATTGGTTGCTGCTATAAATAGAATATCTATGAACGAATACGTACACATTAACGGGCATTAACAATTACACACGCATCGCTACCATCCCCATCATCACCATCGTCATCGTCATAACGAGCAACATCTTCATCTACCTCGTCACTGCAACAAATGTTAAGGTTCATTGGGATGGATTTCATGAAGGTTTCATGCTCATTCATGTAGCTGAAGAGTCGCTGGGCTGTGTTCGCACCACACGACAGCCATAAAGATTCTGTTGTTGGGAAATTTTGTCTAGAATATTGTACAAAATGTTATACAAAATGTTGTACACAATTTTGTACACAATTTTGTAGACAATATTTTAGAGAATACCGAAGAAAGAGAATGCAAGAAAGAAACATCCCATAGCAACCTTCGTGAACGTAATTCCAAGAGAACATAGGTTCGTAGGGGAAATAGTTCACAACTTCCTTGAGGAACCTCGTCAGGGGGTACTGAGGGGGCAGCAGGGTGGAATCAGAAAGGGGGCACTGAATAAAGGATTGGGTGACCCGGAGGTGGAAGTCGTGGCAGAAAGAGTTGAAGTGGAGCATTTCTTTGATGCGGTCGTATTCATCGGTGAAGATCTGGCAGTGCTGTGTGCGTGTGTGGATGGATGGATGTGTGTGTGTAGGTGTGTGTGTGTGTAGAGTGTATGTGGAAGATTTTAAATGTGTGTGCGTGTGTTCGTGTGTGTCGGAATCTGCGGATGTGTGCAGGGGAATGTATGGATTTGTAATTAAGTATTGATCAATTGGCTCATTAATTAATTCATCAAGTTTTTCATTCATACATTCATCATTCAAACACTTAATTATCATTCATTAAAATGCGACGCGCGCACACACACACGCACACATACACACACACACACACACACACACACGCACACACAATTCAGCCCAATTCACACTAACTTGAGGACTGAAGGAAAAATTGTACGACGATTGCAAGGATGCCGGCATCTGATAGGCGTAGATAGTTACACAGAAATGCGTAGCCAGGAAACCAACCTCGACCAATAGCATTCCGCCCGGAAGTGCCTTCTGCAAGTAGGTCACGTGGTTTAGAGATGAGAAGGAAGAGGAGGAGGAGGAGGAAGATGAAGCGTGGTGATGATGGTGATCCCTGGAGAGGTACGGTGGAGTACTTAATTACTTAATAAAATGAACGAATTATTGAATGAATGAATGAAGTCAGTCATCATCAATCACCACTTACTCTTTCTTATCAGCAGCGGCCGAACTACCACTGCCCATACTAGCAGCGCCGACAACAACGCCACTCGTAGCTGAAGCAATCGAATGACCCAATGACGTCAGCGATGTGGACGAAGCGGAAACGGAAGATGATGACGTCGATGAAGATGAACCTTTGCAGGTGACGTTGAGGCGCGTGAAACAAAATGGCGCCAGGTAATTAACGTATTCTCGGCACATGTGCATGCATAACTTTTTCTGCCATTCAGGTTCTGTCACGTGATGATGTCGATGATGATGATGAGGAGGAAGAGGAGTTGGATGCTGCTGAGAACCAGGGGCTTGTTGCTGCTGTTTGGCTGCCAAAGTGTCCAGCGAGACGAAACTAGAAGTAGTAGTGGTGGTGGTGTTTGTGGTGACGGCTTGTTGGCCAGACGTCATGGTGGTGGTGGTGGTCTGCTGGCCACCGATCACGGCTCCTTGAAGTTTCTTGCGGTTGTCGATGCTGTCTGATCTCTTGCTCTTCACACTGGAGCCTGAACTGTGCCTGGATCGCTGTGACGTGTCATGTCGCGAAGATGATGACGTCATGAAGATGATGACGTGACGAGGATGATGACGTCATGAAGATGATGACGTCATGACGATTACATCAAAAATTGAAAAACAGCCACCAATGAAAGTAGTAACAATAGCATCTGCGATATACAACCACAACTACAATAACAACAATGACCAACCAGATTCCTATCAAATCCAACACCACCAGTAGTACTACCACCACTACCACTGCCACCACCAGCCGTCTCGAGTGTCTTGGAGTGGCTAGGAATGAAGAAGGAGGAGTCAGTAGAAAGTGGGAATTCCTGTTGCCAGGATGGGCTGAAGAGAAGGGGTGACATGACTTGGTGGACCACCCGCATCGATTTCTTTATGTACATCAGTTCTGATTGGTCGATCTAGAGTTGGTAGATTTATGAAACGAATAACTGGATTGGCTGGATTAAAATTAGCAACGTGGAAGCATACGCACACATACAAACAAACACTTACAATACGCACACATACAAACAAACAAACACATACAATATGGACATCGTACAAGCATACACGCACACATATAAACAAACATACACACACACACACATACACACACGCATACAAAACTGTACACTAACATTAACGTGTGATGAATAAACAGATGGCGGTCTTTGCTCACAAATTTGATGCAGACGTAGTAACTTTTCGCGCCTTTCCCTTTCTAGAATGACCACATGATGTTTACAAACATCAAAAATAAAAATTTATGACACAAGTGATTTTTTAAGGTTCTCATCTTCCATCTCAGGACCACCACCACCACGACCACCATCATCATCATCATCACCATAACTAACCTAATTTTTCATCGATCCTCATCTCCAGAACTTGCTTTCCCTGCTTAAACAGGCCGTCATTCTTAGTCTTCTTAAAGTAGGTCACGAAAGACTTCTTATGCAGCGGAATTGCCGGAAAGTTATTTTTAAAAACTAGGTCAACCAATGGCGTTGAAGGTAGCTGGTTGGAGTTTGTGGTCAAGAGAGCGCCTGATTTTGAGGTGATGTTGCTACCGCTACGATTGCGCTGCTTGGCGATGTTCATTGACTGTGGTCGTGTCGAGTGGCAGATCAGCTGCTCCAAGTCGTCGGCGTTTGTTATGTGGCTGTTACTTGTGTCCTGTGTGCGTGTGCGTGCGTGTGAGTGTTCGAGCTCATTTAATTTCAACTAGATGTTGAATAATTAAATAATGTGCCATCAACTTAGCTGGTTTATCAACAACAACAATACTACACACACACACACACACACACACACACACACACACGCACGCACGGGCAAACGAAGAAATAAACCAACAAAATAAGCATGATGAAATAGGCCCATCTTCTGCGACGCAATGCAGACGAGCAGATGGCTCCTTGAATTGTGCCAGGCTATCTGGAGACTCAAGTTCTTCTCAATAGCGTTCGACGTCTCTTGGCATATATTGTACTGGTAGAGGGTTATCTGGTTGGTTGGTTGGTTGGTTGATTGGTTGGTTTCAGATTGATTGATTGACAAATTGATTAATTGGATCGATTGATTAACCGATTGATAAAATAAAAAAACTGCCAGAAATAATCAGCCAATCAAAAACAGCCAGCTATTCAATTAACCAGCCAATCAGAACAGCCATCATACAGTTAAACGAAGCAACCAGTCACTATCTATGACAGCACAACAACAAGAGCAGCAGCAAAAGCAGTAACCACAGCAGCCACAACAAAAACAGACCACTTTATTCTTAATAGTTATCATCAGCAGGTATTGCCTAGGGACAAAGAGCTTCTCTGAATCTCTAAACAGCTGAAAACCAGCTACTGTAGCTGATGCGTTGGCAGTTGTATTAGCTGTTGTGGTAGCTGCACCATCCATCCTACATTTGCTTACGTCATCAAGAGGAACGAATTTTTGATAGGGATATTTTTTGCCTGGACAGTTGATAAGGAAAATAGATACACACTTCATACATTATTATCCTTACTAGTAGTGTAGTAGCATGTTGTTGTGCTATGACAGGCGCTCTGAATACAATACAATACAATACATCACAATAATATACCACATTCGATAAATACGTTACGATACAATTCGATACGATACGATTCTATTCGATACGATACGATACAGCACCTGCAAAAGCAACTGATTTGGAGGATTGTATGGAGGCACTTCTGACATTCTGGTGCTGTTGTATCTGCTGTAACTGCTTTTGATGGTGCTTAATATCCAAGCTGTTACGCCATTGGTTAACGTTTCGACCAATCATGACGTAGTTATGACTGCTGCGGCTGTTGATGACGTTGCTGGTGTTGTGGTTGCTGTTGGTCTCGAGACTTGAATTGTTGCAGGAAGATGACGATGCCTCGTCTACGCTGTCTTGTTCCTTTAACTGTGATACGTCGAATTCCATCCAATCCATCCATCCATCCACCCATCCATCCATCCATCCATCCTCATCATCATTATTTTTACTTTATTACTATCATCACCATAACTCCATCATGACCATCACTACCGTAACATCACTATCAGTACCTACCAAACCCCTCCTAGGCAAGAAACTCTCATAACTAGTTTCGCTATTGTGAGCGTTCGTGGGTTTTTCCCTGAAGTAGACAAGATCTATTTCTGGAATCTGGTTATTTACGATGTTGAGGATTTCCGCGAGTATCAATTCGACAGCTGGACTGCTTAGCAGCGTGTACTGCTGCTTGCTTACCGATGGTGCTTCTGATTATAAGGATGGTGATGATGATGATGACAGGAATGACGATGTTGATGATGACGACGGTGATGATGATGATGGTGATGATGATGTTGATGATGATAGTAATGACGATGGTGATGATGATGACGGTGATGATGGTAGAGTTATCGTGATGAGATAAATCAAAAATAACTAGAAATTAAAACTGAAATCCTAACCGTGCTTAGAGCAGAAATCCAGCCAATCAGGAATAGAGGTGGCGAATATGTTGTTCAACAATCCTTTGCTGCCACTCTCATAGGAGTTTATCTTTCTCAGTAACTCGATATCGAAATCGGAATCGTCGGTAAGTTTGTTGTCGGTATTTCGGCAAACCGATGTCAGAGTCGACGATGACGTCGTCGTCGGTATGCTGCTGTTGCGCTGCTGTTGTTGCTGGAAGTAATCCAGTGGATTCTGGTGGTCATTGCGTTGTTGTTGTTGTGCGTGCGTGTGTGTGTGTTTAGTTATTAAAATATTTTGTTGTTGTTGTTGTGTGTGTGTGTGTTTAGTTATTAAAATATTTTGTTGTTGTTGTGTGCGTGTGCGCGCGTGTGTGTTTAGTAATTCACATATTTTCTCATGTCCATATTTTGCTATATTTTCTTCTTCTTCTTCATCATCATCATCCTAGTCATCATCACCACATCACCATCACCCTACCCACCTCCATATACGGTCCGGAACAGTCAAAAGTGACAGGCCCGGATACCCTGCTAACATCACATCCCTGTTTTTCGGAGCCCCCAAGGAGGGTGCTGATGGACGACGAGGTCTCCTTAGGTGTCTTCAATATCGACGATCGGCTGCTATCATAACAGGACTTGTAGTAGCTGCAGCTACCGCTGCTGCTGTTGCCGCCGCCACCAGAGCTGCTATCTTGTGGTAGTTGCTGACTGCTCGAAGCTGATAATGATAATGATGATGATAAGAATTAATGAGGAAGAAGAAGATGATGATGATAAGAATGATACATGAGATGGCAAATGAGTACGTAAAAAAAAATAATGCATGTAAAAGTCATTCCAACCAACACTACAGACACCCAACTGACCACAAGTAACAGAGACGACTCCACAACTCCCGACAACAGCAGAAGCAGTCCCGAGGGCACCACCCCCGTCACTGGTGGGCACGCAAAAGGTGGGCGACACGGGTGCCGAATGGAGTGGCGAGTTGATGCCCTTGATATAGTGGGCGGGTATTTGAGAGATTGGAGAGGTGAGAAGACGATACTCGAGTAGGAGGTCTAGTACAGCGTGTTTGATGCAGTTCTCCAGCATCTCCACCAACAGCTGCATGTTCAGTTGGCCGCACTCCCATATTGCGAACTGGATGAGGCTTGTCGGTCCTTGAATGAGTGAGTGAGTGAGTGAGTTAGTGAGTGAGTGAGTGGGTGATTGTTTGCATTCTTAAAGTATTATAAACTACGGCGAAACTGAGGAAACAATTAATATAAACAGTTGATTGATTGTTGACAGACCCAAACCAGTATTTTTTTTACAATCGCACTTGGTTTATACAATACAACTCAGAATAATATAGATAAAAATCGTTAAACAAGTAGGTACGTCGTTTCATTCGATTCAAATGAATTTTCTAACTAACTTGCTAGATAGACAAGTGAATCGAATTCACACTATGCTATAAACATTTATACATGTTCAGCACATGAATGTATTCTAAAAAAGTTAATACATCCCACATAAACATCCATCAATCAACCAACCAGCCAACCAACCAACCAACCAACCAGCCAACCAACCAACCAACCAATCAATCAACCAACCAGCCAGCCAACCAACCAACCAGCCAGCCAACCAACCAACCAACCAGCCAACCAACCAGCCAACCAACCAACCAACCAACCGACCAGCCACCAACCAACCAGGTGACTTGGAATTAGGGTCAGGTTCGTACTTGATTGTCTGCAGGTAAGCTTCGAACACCGACCTGTCCAGAACCTCGTTGTAGGCCACCGGACTCGGCTTGGGCGAGCCTAGCAATTGAACTTGCTGACCCCTGCCGTCAACAAATGCTAGATGTATGCACGCTATTCCTGAGTGTGTGTGTGTGCGTGCGTGTGTGTGCGTGTGTGTGTGTGTGTGTGTGTGTGTGCGTGCGTGTGTGAATGTGTGCGCGTGGAAGTATAAAAACGAAAAACAAACACAAGCAATAACAACAACAACGACAACAAACACAAGCAACATCAACAACAACAACAAACACAAACAACAACAACAAACACAAACAACAACAACACAAACCTTTGCTGCCGGCCTGCTGCGGTGTAACATGCAGAAATATGTCATTGTCTTGTTGCATCTGGATTGTTGTTGGCAACGCTGTTGTTGTTGTCGCTGGCAACGATGTTGTTGTCGTCATTGATGTCGTTGTCGTCGTGGCGGGGAACAACGGGGCAGACGGAAACAAAGCGACAGGCGTTTGAGAATGCTGTGGTTGTTGCGGTTGCTGCTGTGTCGCGACGACACTTGATGACGTCGGCATGAGGGGCTGCAGACAGGAAGAACTTGAATCGTAAGCAGATGACGTTTGCGTGGGTGGGAAACTCGGTGTAGAATGATGATGATGACGATAAGGTGGTAAAAGGGGTGGGGGTGGTGGAGGCGGAGGTGGAGGGGGAGGTAGGACAACGGGAGGAGAACTATCAAACACAACATTGGATGACGGGCTAACTTTCGGAGCAGTTTGATAGGGCTGGAAGAGATTTTCAGGTGCGCTGGGGTGAGCATACTTTGGAATGATGAACTGTGATTGGATGTTTTGACGCAAGTAATAGGAGAAGGCGTATTGATGTAGGAGTGCCGAGTTTGGAAAGAAAAACTGGACGACGGTTGTTGGGGCTGAACCGGGTTTCTGAATGAACTGTTGGAGTTTGTTTGCTTGTTCTAGCATGCTATCGTTTTAACCAGTGCATACATTCCTATTTTGTACATCACAAACTGCAAGATCACCGTGCAAAAAACAACTACCATTCAATTCTCCATATTTCCCAAAATCCCAAATCCAATTCTATAAACCCGCAATCCCATTCTATAATCCCGCATTCCCCATTCTATAATCCCGCAATCCCATTCTATAATCCCGCAATCCCATTCTATAATCACGCAATCCCCATCTTATAATCCCATTCTATAATCCCGCAATCCCAATCTATAATCCCGCAATCCCGACCTGAACATCATCAGCAGTTAGATTCCCACTGCAGTTCCTAGAGATGAACATGTAGATGGCGTCTAGCACGACCTCATCCAACCTCTTCTGCATCCAGTCCACCAGATCCACACATATCTTGTTGTCTTTTGCACCGGGAATTAAATTAAAAGTTCATTTAAGTTGAAATTATTTACTAAAGTAGATAAAAGTGAAAATTGAGTTGAATATATAGTAAAACCAACAAACGAAAGAGGAACACAATCTATTAATAACAACACCAGCAAAACTAAGATAAGAAACTCACCCTCTTTTCCCCTCTCTCTCTCTCTCTCTCTCTCTCTTCTTTCTCCCTCTATCTATTTCTCTCACACACACGTACACACACACACTCTCTCTCTCCTCACACAAACACACGAACACAGACACGCACACAGACACGCACACAGACACGCACACATACAAACCTGGTTGACAGACGCCAAAGAGCGTAAGAATAACTTTTTCATCATGCTTCGGCTTGTTAAGTATTGACTGGTTCCTCTTCATGCTGCTGGGAGGTTGCTGCAGTGGGTTCGAAACTGTTGAGCCTGTCGTCTGGGTGGTCTGGGAATGAGGTGTCAAATCCGAGTCGGATGTCCCTGACGTGGGGGTCTTAGTTGACTGGGAGGAGGGTAAGTAGGGTGTATGTGTGTGCGTGTAAAGTTTCTATCATTCATCATTTTGATCATGATCATCAAACCCACCACCACGATCGTCGTCATTCACCACAAACCTCGCAATCTTTAGCACATTTCGTTGCACCTGACGTATCGGCTTGAGACGACGACATAGCTGTTGGCATACGAACAAATATAAACTTACACCACACCCAGTATGAGCGTGTGTGCGTGCGTGTGTGTGTGCGTGCGTGTGTGCGTGCGTGTGTGTGCGTATGTGTGCGCAAATTCATATACAAATTCTCAGATAATAATACAAATATCTTAACAAATTGCTTACTGTCTATTGACTGCTGCTGTTTGGTTTCTTGATCCGTTAAACTGTTCAAGGAATTGTGGATAATGAGTGTAAAAGAGTTAATGGAATGCACTTGCACATGCACATACATATAGGCACGCACGTAAACTCGCACTCACATGCACAAAAACACATAAAATCATAACGACATTGAAAATATGATATTATCACAACAGCAGCAACCGAAACACAACTATAGCCACATATACCTCTAAAACCACGGCAAATCCAACAATAAATATAACACAGTAGCAGCAGCAGCTATTGCAGCGGCAGTCATAGCAGCATCAACTTCAACACAACAAAAACAACTACAACAACAACAACAGCATCAGGTACCTAGCGTAGAATACAGAATTTGTACCATCAGTCAGTACGAACACATTTGTACGATTCTTAACCGAAAATGGCGTCAAGTAATTACGTAGGCGGGTTACTCCTGGTTATGATGACGACGACGATGATGATAATGATAGCAGCAGCAATGATGATGATGATGATGATGATGATGGTGGTGGTGATGTAGTGGTAAAGATGATGAATGAGAGCTAGATGATGAAAATCATAATCGTCATCATTATCATAACCATAATCATCACCACAATCATCATCACTCTTAACCTCCTCCAACGACAACTCCAGGCACGGATTTAGCCGTCGTTGTACTCTTTAACCTCGGGTGGATGTCAAAGACGAAGGTCCAGACGGGGTCGCAGGCGAAGTGACCCGGTTTAAATTGGGTCGTGGCCGCCAGGTAGCTCTTGTTTTGATTGGCTGGCATGAAATCGTCGTCGTCTGATTCGCTGTCTTCGTTATTTTGATAACCTATCAAAAAAAAAATAGTTTCACAACTCTTTTTTAAAAATTAAAAAAAGAAATCGAAATTCAAAAAATGAATTATTAGTGGCGAATGACTTTAACACTCATCTAATCTAGATATCATTAACATACATAACATAGATTATATTAACTTTAATCAGGTCAAGTTAATAATAAATTGACCTATTTACATACTATTACACAACGCGTAGCCAACTTAACACACTGTATGAGTACGTAATGCGCACTGCAAGTATGTATAGCCAACCTCCTTGTCTAGAGAAGAGAGTTGGAGATTTTTTCTTGGTATGAGTCAAGCCGCCAAAACCGCTACTACTATTACCACCGACGACGTTGACGCTGTTGTCAGCTTCCGCTTTTGCACCCTTCGACCATTTGACATCCTCGTCTGCTTCGGCGATTAAAAGTGGATTGCAAGTTTTCGTCTGGTTCAGATCATCTAGAAGAAGTTTCTGGAAAATTTTGAAATTATCTAATAATTAATACTAATAATAATAGTATAATATAAATATAATAATAATTAGGTTATAATAATTTGAAAGTGTAAAACAGCGAAAGCGAGTCAAAGATTATAAATATGTAATTACGAAAAGGAGCCACCTGATTGACGTAGTGGCATATCTTCTTGATGTTCTCGACTACCTGGCAGTTGACGTCCAAGTACCGCCTACTGACATCCGCCCTCATCAGGTCCCTGCCGTCCATGACAGGTGGAGAAGTGAAATGAATGAATACGTGAATGTATGAATGTATGAATGAATGAATGAATGAACGAATGAATGAATGAATGTATGAATGAATGAATGCATGCGTGTAGGAAAGAAAAAATGGCTGAATGAATGAACAAATCAATGAACGACGGGCGAAACAAACGAGAAATCGAGCAAACGAACAAATGAAATAAGGATAATTAAATGAATGAACAATGAATGAATGAACAAATGAACGAACGAACGAACAAATAAATAAATGAATGAATGAATAATTAAAATAATTAAAACAGTATTGAGCAAACCTCTGACAGAAGCAACAACAACAACCAACCTGTAATGGAAGTAAACGTCGACTTTATCGCTGGCGACCCTTAGAATCTGCCAGAACTCTGGAACCATCAGTTTCTTCCTGACCGTGGAAAGATGATGACTATCTGACGTCATCATCATGGCCGCGTCCTCGTCTAACTCACTCGAATCCGCGTCCGCGTCGTAACCACCTGTCAATGAAACAAAGGAGGAATAGTAGATAGTGGAGAGAGAGAGAGAGAGAGAGAGAGAGAGAGAGAGAGAGAGCAAAAGACAGTAGAAGGCCTAAGGCCTATAATTTTATTTCGTATTTTAAATTCTTCGTATTTTTGATTTTCCATAGAAGCTTTTTGAAAAATGTCTCGTTTGAATAACGATACGAAAAATCTCGTATCGTTATAAAATCATGATTGACAGCGAGAATAACGATACGATATGCAGTGCTTACAAGCTAACTAGATGTTCGTCATTAGTGTGAATTTTAGGAGTTGAGGATGAATTGATGAAAAAGTGAGATGACCACCGAGACCAACCGGTTGTGATGCTACTGGTATCCATGGCTGACACTGGTGTGTCCCGACCTGACGCATGTCTCGATCTTAATGATTTGTTGTTGCTGCTGCTGTTGTTGTTGTCCTGTTGTTGTTGTTGTTGTGGCGCCGTGTTGCCTCCAACTTGCTGCGAAAAGTAGTTGAACCTCGACGATGACGTCACAGATCCAGTCGGCGATGATGACGACTTTTCAAAATTAGTTGAACTCTGCGCTCGCTTTATGAAACGATTAGCGACAGACGCCATGTTGGCACCGGAAATACCGTCGCCAAAATTCACGCCACCGCTATTGACCTCTTCGTCCACGTGATCTTCTGGCAGTTCCTGATTGGTTAGAAGGCTACCAATCATCGTAGTGGTCAGTCCAGCGTCCAAACCTGCTGGCCCACTGATTGGTCGAACCCGTTTCGATTCACAATTCTCCGGGTAGAAGCCTGTGCAGGGGTTGGTTGAATGCTGTAACAATAATGAAAGAATTGATGATGATGATGATGATAATAAGCAACAATAAAACAGCGCACCTTCGACCGTTTTGACGTATCTGTCACCACTACTGGAGACGGCGATGAAATTTTGTGACCTGAGGTTAGGGGGCGTGGAAATGGACGGATGATTGACAGATGATTGTAGCTGATGTTGAGATTGTATGGAGATCTTTCGCGATTTGTTGGCGCTTGTTGAACGGCCTGTTGCTGTATTAACGTTGTTGTTGTTGTTGTCGCTAGTGATTTGTTGAGCCTCTAGACATTGCAGCTGTTGTTGATTTGCAACGCTAATGTCTTGCAGCTGTTGTGGTAGCTGATGTTGTTCAGATGAATCTTGTTTAGTTAACGACGACGAACGTTGCTCACGTTGTTGCTGCTGCTGATTGTACTGATGCAATATCTCCAACCTCGACTGCAGTAGATCAGTTCTCTTCAGAACATTCTCAGAGCATGGCTTGCAGAGATAGAAATAGTCTCCCATCTTCACTAACTGGTACTTGCTGACTCTCATCTTCTCAAATAACTGCGAACGTGAAGTGAAATAAAGACAGTTTTTTTCAAGAATTAAATTAATTAAATTAAACTTTAAATAAATTAAATTCTGAATTTGCTGGACGATATATCTATTAAAAACACGACAACAACGAATCGAGATATCAAAAAAGAAAAAACACATCAAATATAAATCTATTAAAAAGAATAAAAGAAATAAATTTAAAAGTAAACTCAAATGAAAAGACACGAGAAGACAGAAACCAACACTAAAAAATAGGCCTAAACTCTTCTCCGGCCCGAATACGAATTTAAGTAGCACCGGACTATACAGACAGGTGTTGTACTGGTAATGTTGTTGCTGATGTTGATGATGGTGATGATGATGATGATGTTGTTGCTGCTGCTGCTGCTGCAAGTGATGACGGTGGCCAGGAGCCGTTGACTCGCTCACGTGACTAACAACGCTGAGTAGCGTCTTCTCAGAAACCGGGAAAATTGCCCGACTGAACGATACGATTTCATCCCTAAGTAGCCATTTAATCTGAGAAATTTTTTTAAATTTTAAATTATGACTAAATTAATTGGAAAAACAATAGCGTAGCGGTAAAGTGACTGGTGACGCGTGTTGCAGCGATTAGATTCGAAAGCAACTAGATCACTGTTTATCGTAACCTATGCATGCTTGGTTCAATGCTTTGACCGTGAATTCTTCAGAAGTCCAAACGTGTATAAATCGACGCGTGAAGCGCTATACAAATCAGGCAAAAGAGTAAAAGTAAACAAGCAGAATAAAAATATGAATAATAGATAAAAAGAAACACTAACCAAATTCTGGCAAATAGATACAGACCACTTCTGATATATTGGCAGGTGTCCAATGACACGATTCTCGAACCTGTTTCATTAATAATAATAATAATAATAATAATAACAAAAATAATAATAATTATTATTATTAAAATAATCAACATCTTCATCATGACTAACCCATCTCTTGTTGTAATGGCGCTCTCTTTGACAGTATCACTCTGGCAACTTCCCACATAGAGACCATCATCATCACCACCAGCATCGTCATCATCATCATCATCGTCGTCGTCATCATCACTCACTTCACCATCGTCGTCATCATCATCGGTAGTAGAATTGGTGGCGTTTTTGCCTTTTTTAAGCCCGCCACCACCACCACCACCACCATCGTCGTCGTCTTCATCTTCATCATCTGTGAAATCTTTATTGAACTTGTGCATGTCAATTGAGCTTAGGTGATAATATCTGGGCCTCTTTAGAGTTTGACCTTCATCGAACGAGGTCAAGGACAAACAGTGGAGGTCAAGGGTCACTTTGAAATTTGATTTCAGATCACCGAGTGGTCTGTCCTGAAATTTCAGCAGGAGGTCTTTGATGGTTGCTGTTTTGACGGGTTCATTGAAATTGGAGTTGATAATTTGTTAAAACCGGTCCATTCCGGGCTTGTAGTTTCAATATAATTTTCATCAAAGTTTCAATGTTGATAGTATGTTTGTACGTTCACACGTTCTATATATCTATATGTAACATTATACATCTATATTTAACCTATATATTTATATGCAGCCTTATACAGCTTTATATGAATCCTTATACATTGAAACGTACTCTAACCTATGCAAACAGGTGGCGACTCGACTTGGTCGCTTTGAACGCCGCCACCCATGCGGACAGAACAAGAGAGGTTCAAAAACAAAGGACAGGAGTTGCGAGCCTGGGACAAAATCTTCGCTGCCATCGTCTGCTCAGTTTTAGCGTTCTCGTTCGAGTCAGTTGATGCTGAATCGAAGACAAAATCGGACCCAGAGTTATTTTTGGGGTAGAAATAGGGATGTGTTGATGAGGCAGAGAAATATTGTTCCTCACTCAACGGTCGTACTTCAGCCTCCCAATCTTTTTCAGTCGAAAAGAAAATTAACAATATTTAATCAATCAATCAATCAATCAATCAATCAATCAATCAATCAATCAATCAATCAATCAATCAATCAATCAATCAATCAATCAATCAATCAATCAATCAATCAATCAATCAATCAATCAATCAATCAATCAAATCAATCAATTAGTTAATCAATTGCAAGTCATTATCATCATAAGATATCACCATAATATAGAATCATCTTCAGCATATAGCTAAAAGTAACTAACCTGATAAAGCGGTGCTACTGTCCTTACCAGGTGCACCTGCACTTGATTTGGGTGCGTGCGTCCTTTGTAGTTGTTTTGGCTGTTCGGTACCGTAGTAGGAATTGACTGTGTGCGATTGGAACATCATCTTCATTATTATTATTATTATCATCATCGTCGTCATCATTCAAATTACGATAACCAAAACCAGCTATCACCGCCATCATCACTATCACCGCCATCATCACTATCATCATCATCGTCATCATCATCAATACTTTTGTTGATTGCATGCTCTATCGCTTCTTGATCTGGCTCGCTACTAAAACTTTCCTAAATTTTAATAAAAATTATAGATAATTAAAATATAATAAAATAATTAAATTAACTAATTAATCAACTGACCAATCACCATGCAAACCAACTGACCAATATGGTCCTAAGTTGAGGCGATTGGCAGCAGAAGAGACAGCGCGGCTGTGATTGGACGGGCTTGAAATGCTGGGAGATGATTCTATTGAAGCGTTCCTTCACCGAAGCATACAGGCTCTCAGCTGCTTCGCACACGTGACTATCCAGCAACACGCCAACCGTTGCTTGCTGCTGTTGCTGAGTGCTGCTGTCGAGATGGTGGTGGTTGTGGAGATCACGTGTGACAATGATGATGACGTAATGAGAACGACGACGACGATGATGATGAAGATGATGTAGTGATGGCAAACTAACGAGATGATAGCAACAATGATGGTTGTGGATGTATTATTTCTTATGTGTTGAATATCGAGTCAGAAAAACATTTATTTATACATGATAGCAAAATTATTGCTAGACCAGTTGACTGATTGAGTGATTGATTAACTAATCGAATAAATGAATGAATGAATGAATGAATGAATGAATGAATGAATGAATGAATGAATGAACGAACGAATAAATGAATGAATGTTTGATTAACTAATTGAATGAATGAATGATAGCTTGATTGATGAATTGATTGACCGCTCGAATGATTGAACGATTAATCAAAGCAAACAACTAACCTAGAGGCAGTGCAGATATTTGCACTCACAATAAGGTCATCAATGGTGTAATCAACCTCAACACCAACACCATCACCCCTGCAATCATCATCATCATCACCACCGCCAGCATCATTATCAGCAGCAACACTCGTCTGGAAAAACTTGTCGCCGGTGCCGCCGCTGCTATTACGACAGGGCGTAGAACTTTCGAGAAGCTGCTTCATTCGCTGGCAGGAGTGTCTCAGGAATTCCGTGATGTCGATTTCTATTGGCCAGGACTCCTCACAGACGCTGTCGATGGCAGAATGGATGTCTTTGTTGTTGACCTGACTACCGTTGCGTAGGCATTCGTATAAGGCTGTTCGTCGTCGTCGTCGTTGTTGTTGTCGGGGTGAATTACAACAATAAGGTTATTTTGTTTGTTTGTTTGCTTGTTTGTCTATTTGCTTCTTCATTAATTTATATATGTTTGTTTGTTTGTTTGTTTGTTTGTTTGTTTGTTTGTTTGTTTGTTTGTTTGTTTGTTTGTTTGATTGTTTGTTTGTCTCAGACACGAAAGGACGAAAAAAAAATCTAAAAAACTTAAGACAATGCAAATAAATTCTCACAATGAAGCATGACAATATAAAAACGCCATCAAAACTAACAGATTATAAAACACCAAAGGTACCAACAAACACCAAAGATAGTAACAAACACCAAAAGAAAGTAGCAAATAACAAAGAAACTAGCAAACACCAAAGATACTAACAGATGACGAAACATCGTAGATAGGTTTCAGAAATTGAAGAACAGTGTTTACGCAGTTCATCTTGATTCTTGTACAGATCCTCGCTCGCCTTCTTCCATCTCTCTCTACTGCCTGAACTCTCACATTCGCTCTCCTTCCTGTTGCTCTCCACCAGACAGGCTACCCTCTTCGGTGATTGGCTGAGTTCTGAGGATTTTGAGTGGCTGCAACTCATATCGTCCTGTGATTGGTCGAGCGATTGATCGAGTGATTGAAAAAAATGAATGAAGGATGCTTGATTAACAGAACGATTGACTAAAGGGTAATGACAGAATGGATGGGAAGATGGATGAACAAATGAATGAATGAATGAATGAATGAATGAAAGAAAGAATAAATTATATAAAGAATTGGATGAAAGATTAAAGGAACAAAGGAGCAAATGAACAACAACAACCACACAACGTCTGACAACAGAAGAGCACCTCAAAAGTCAAATCTTCGTAAAGATCTGGAATCTTCTGCGTGGTTCGAAGATTTAGCAGCAAATCCGAGAACGTAGTAGTAGAGCAGTTGTACACATAAATAGGTAGCACAGGACCGTACCAATAATTGTACGAGGGGTGTTCAGGTATGAATGAATGAGGACTTTTCATATTGGCATCATCTTCTCCGTTCAATTTCACACTTTCTGCAACCGGTTCGTCTTTTATAAGTTCGTCGCTATTTTTAGGTACACTGGAAATCCCCACGCCGTCCGTATTAATTACGGTAACGTTGCAAGTTTCGACGTTTTGCCTATTAGTTTTATCATCCCCAGAAGCAATAACAACATTGGATTTATTGTTAGTGGTGGTTATTTCAGCACTAGGATCAAGTAATTTGAGTAGGTCCTTGTAACTTGCTGGTACTAACGTGATGATGAGGTTTTGTTGAGCTTGTTGTTGGCTGCTTGTTGCTATTGTTGATGTTGTCGTTTGTTGATGTTGTTGTTGTTGGTGGTGGTGATGCGAGGAGAACTTTTGGTGGTGTTCGTGTGGCTGGTGGCAGCGACGATTGAATGGCGGCTGTTGTTGCTGCTGGAAAGAGCTGAAAGTATTTCTTACATTCAGTTTCAATTAATCTGAAATAACAACAACAAGAACAACATCAATAACAACAACAACATCAACAATAGCAATAACGACGAAACAAC
The DNA here is from genome assembly GCF_000326865.2 of Helobdella robusta. Taxonomy (NCBI): domain Eukaryota; kingdom Metazoa; phylum Annelida; class Clitellata; order Rhynchobdellida; family Glossiphoniidae; genus Helobdella; species Helobdella robusta. Next base: position 928,930 of record NW_008704785.1, read on the forward strand.
AATAATAATAATAATAAAAAAAATACAAGTCCAACTTTTGATTTTCAGTTTTCAGCAGCTTCAAGTAGCACTTCCACAGAGGGGCATCGACCTTGACCCCGGGACAGCAGGATTCACACTCACTGACCTTGGCCCCGTTTAACGTCTGCTGCGAAGAAAATTCACTCTGAAGTGTGGTGGTCGTCGAGGGCTGCACGTGATCATCCGCGTCCACGTGACTGGCAGAATTAGTGCAATTAGGCAGAGTAAAGCCAATGGGGATCGGCTTGATGGTCTGATCTCTCTCTCGGGCTTTTAGGGATGTGATGAATTGTAAGCACTCTTCTGGTGTAAGGTTTAATTCTCGATCGTGAAGTGATTTCAGTTGTTCGTTGAGGAGAAGTAGCAGTAAGCTGTTTGGACTGAGTTTGGTGGGGTTGTTGTTGCTGCTGCTACTACTGGGCTGGTCGTCTTCAGTTTCGTTTGTCCATGTGCTTCTGCCACCTGATTAATTGGTTGGTTGGTTGGTTAGTTGTTGCTTTGTTGTCGTTGTTTGTTTGTTTGTTTGTATGGTTGCTGTTATAGGGAATGGATGTGTTTGGGATGGATCTGGCAAGTTGTGCATAGATGAGGAGGAAAAAGCTCAGGTGTGGAAAGCTCATATGGAAAGGTTGATGAATGAAGAGAATGAGTGGGATGGAGATGTGGAATCCGCGGTCACACACGGACCTATAGAGAAGGTGACGAGGGAGGAAGTAGAGAAAGCAGTTAGAGAAATGAAACTAGGTAAGGCGACAGGGGTTTCGGAAGTGGCGGCTGAACATATTAAAGCGAGTGGGGTGATAGGAATTGAAGTTATGATGAGAATTGCTAACAGTATGTTTGATGATGAAGGTATACCTGAGGATTGGCGACACAGTGTGTTGGTGCTGTTGTATAAGGGCAAAGGAGATGTGAGAGATTGTGGGTCATATAGGAGTGTGAAATTGTTAGAGCACGGAATGAAGGTAGTGGAGAGGGTGCTTGAGAGGAGGTTGAGAAATATGGTGACAGTTAATGAAATGCAGTGTGGGTTTATGCCTGGTAGGCGAACGGTGGATGCGTTGTTCATGGTGAGAATGTTGCAGGAGAATTATAGAAAGAAGAAACGAAGATTGTACATGTGCTTTGTGGATCTAGAAAAGGCTTTTGATCGAGTACCGAGGAAGGTCATTGAATGGGCGTTGAGGAAGAAAGGAGTGAATGACAGACTTGTTAAAGCNTGTGATGCAGCTGTATGAAGGGGCAAAGACAAAGGTGAGGGTTGGAAGGGGGATGTCGGACGCTTTTAGTGTGTG
>NW_008704785.1:930625-934124 GCF_000326865.2 Helobdella robusta
AGCTGAATGCGGATGGAGGATGTTTGAGCGCAGTTACGGCTAGAGTTCGTGTGGGATGGATGAAATTTAGGGAACTGGGTGGGGTATTGTGTGGAAAGAAATGGTCAGTGAAGATGAAAGGGAGGGTATATAAAGCATGTGTGAGAGCAGCGATGATATATGGTGGTGAAACTTGGGTGTTGAGGAGAGAGGAGGAAAGTGTACTGCAGAGGGCTGAAAGAGCTATGGTGAGGATGATGTGTGGGGTTAAAGTGAAGGATAGGAGGAGTAGTACAGAGCTGATGTCAATGATGGGACTGAATGAGGACATTGTGACATTGATAAGGAGATCGAGATTGCGGTGGTATGGACATGTGTTGAGAAGGGATGAAAGGGTCGGGATTAGGCGAGCGTTGGAGTTCGAGGTTGAAGGAGTGGTAGGAAGGGGTCGTCCGCGATTGGGATGGAGAGAGCAGGTGGAGAAGGACAGGGTGAAAGCGGGGTTGCGTGATACTGAGGCGAGTGACAGATGTGGATGGAGTCGAGGGGTATTTCGGTTTCATCATAGGTAGCCAAACGGCAACCCCCGATCTCGGGGAAAATGCCGTCTAAACGTGTGTTGTTGTTGTTGTTGTATGGTTGCTGCTAGGATCTGTGTAAACGAGTGACGAACTGATGTTGAAATAAAAACCTTTGGTCGAAATATTCTCATTATTAGCATTAGTTGTACGAGTATGAATAGTGGCTGTAATCATTGAATTGAATCACATAAACAAATCCTCCTGAAACATTCCTCCAGCAGACTCCTCACCTTCGCTGAAGACGGAGTACACCAACTCAACTTGCTGGCATCTGGTGGTCAGGGATAGCAGGTCAAACGGGAATGGGACGAACTCAATCAAATGATCCAGATGGGCATTATGCAAAACTGGAGATGGCGGGTGAGATGACGACGACGAAGGTGGTGGTGGTAGGACGTCGGACAGGCTATGTTGGTGATTATAATGGTGTTGTTGATGATGAGCATGGTGGTGGTGGTGATGATGATGGTGAGACTCGTGGCCGACTTGAATCTGCTGTAGTTCTGAGCTGTGTGTGTGAGTGTGTGTGTGTGTGTGAGAGAGAGAGAAAGAGTGTATGCGTGTGTGTGTGCGTGTGTTATAGGATGGTAATTATTTTTTCCCTATTTCACTCATTCAGTCGTCTATGCATACATTGTTATAATTAATTTTTATCAGTATAACCATCGTCGTCATCATCATCAGCAGCAGTAGTAGCAGCAGCAACTGTCTTACTTATTAAAATTAGGCAGAGGAACGTGCACATTCTCACAGAGGTAAACTAAGTTTTCCAATGTAACAAACGCCGATATACACTTTCTATTCACCGTGTATATCTATTAATATTTTTTTTTATTTTTCAATTAATAATATAATTTATTATTATTATTATTTAAAAGTATTTTAAATAATTTGATAATTCTTTTATTATTAATTAAAAGTTAATTAGATTCCAAACTAAAAAGACTGTTGGAAATAAAAAAAAAATCCACATACGACGTGCGGTATTTCGTAGTAGCGCATCCCTATGAAATCTTTGATCTTCTGGTTTTCCCCGCAGACCACACCCACCTGTGGCTCCACCCAGCATTCGGTGACCAATTGAAAGCCTTGCTTCTCTGAAGTGCGCTCTGATTCGCTGACGCTAATGGACATGTTGGATTCTGATTGGATGCTAGAATGAAAGAGGTACTATCAATTAATTCAGTATCATTATTAATCAGTATAAATAGCAATGACGTCATAAACTATCGGTTATTATAAATATAATTAATTATATTTACGTTATTATTATGAATATATTATAACTAGGTACTAAACCGACACATCTGATAGTTTGTTTGGAGAAAATATGATGAATTGTACTACGCATGTGCTCATCACACCATCAGTAGTGTTGTTGTTGTTGAAGCTGTTGTTGCAGCTACTGCTACTACTGCTGCTGCTGCCACCGCTTGATGTCGCTACCACCTAGTAGTTTGGAAATTGTTAATTTAGAAATTATTTTGAAATAATTAAATTCAATGTTAAATAAACTGGATAAATAATTAACAACGACTATATATATAAAGGTTTTTTTATTATCAAGTAAGCTATATAATAATTCATTTGTATATTTTAATCTATTGCCCTAACAATTCATTCGTTTGTTAGCCTTTTTATTCATTCGTGATTAATTAATTAATTCATTCATTCATTTAATCAACTGACCATATCAAACTCGGCTGCCATCTTGATGACGTCAGGATTGCAACTCAGAAAATGAAAGCCTTCCTCCAATCTCAATCTGAAATACCGAAGAAGTCATCATCATTAACAACAATAACAACAATAATAATAATTAAAATTAATAACAACAACAATAATGAAAAATAACCAAACAGAACAGAGGGAAAGAGAAAGAGAGAGAAGAGAGAGAGAGAGAGAGAGAGAGAGAGAGAGAGAGAGAGAGATAGCACACCTAATGATATTGTAGAGAATCCTATCCAGGACACTCGCATTAACGTAATTAGCGTTGAAGCTGCTGATGTTGTTGTTACTACTGGCGGCATGAGAATGAAATTTGTTGCTGCTGTAGTTGTTGACGTTGCTGCTAAAATTAACCACATTATTATTGTTGTTGTTGTTGATGTTTTTGAAGCTAACGCTGTTGTTGAGGTTTTTGTTGTTGACGTTGTTGTTTGTGGTGGTGGTGGTGGGAGTAAGAGACCATATCCACCTTTTGTGGCAGAGCAAATTCGATATGGACGCCAGTGGATTTGCAGCGATTGCAGTTGCCGAAAGGGCAGCATTGTTTCTGTGTTTGTTTGTGTGTGTGTTCATGTGTGTGTGTGTGTACGTGTGTGTGTTTATATATATATATTTTTACAATATTCTATAAATTCTACCGAATGTTTGGCGTTAATATGTTTGTAGTTTGTTTTTTGGATTTTTCTCACTAAAGTTTTTTGGTGAACGTTTAGTTTATTAAAATTCAAAATAAACTTATTTTTCGAATTGTATATATAGGGAAATATTGACTTTGTCAAGATTAACTTTGACGTTGTAAAAATTAACTTTGGTGTTGTAAAATTGAACTTTGATGCGAATTAGGTGTCAGGTTTCTTAATTGGCTGGTCATCAAAGTCAATATTTCCCTATATATATAACAAGGAGCACTGACGATGATTCATTCGGAATCGAAATATGGCCTTATTTGCAGCATGAATTCGAAAAATAAGTTTATTTTCAATTTTAATAAACTAAACGTTTACCAAAAAAATCCAAAAAACGAGAAAAATCCAAAAAACGAACTACAAACATATTAACGCCAAACGCCAAACATTCGGTAGAATTTATAGAATATTGTAAAAATTATGGTCTATTACCAACATATATATATATATATATATATATATGTATATATATATATATATATATATATATATATATATATATATATATATATATATATATATTAA